>NW_012110863.1:504240-516437 GCF_000951045.1 Mandrillus leucophaeus | reverse complement strand
TTATTAGTAGAGATGGAGTTTCACCATGTTGACCATGCTGGTCTCGAACTCCTGACCTCAAGTTTTCCGCCTACCTTGGCCTCCTAAAGTGCTGGGATTACAGGTGTGAGCCACTGTTCCTGGCCAAACCATGCGTTTTTAAATTGACAGATAAAATTGTGTGTATTTATCGTGTACAACATGATGTTTTGGAGTAATATACATTGTGGTAATTAGCGTATGCATTACTTCACATAGTTATTTTTGTGGTAAGAACACTTAACGCCCACTCTTTTAGCCTTTTCAAGAATACAGTGTATTAAGTATAGTCACCATGTTGTGCAATAGGTATCTTGAGCTTATTCCTCCTGTCTAACTGAAATTTTGTATCCTTTGACCAGCATCTCTCCACTGTCTCTCTACTCCTAGTTGCTTTACATTTTCTATGAGACAGTCATGTCATCCGCAGACAGAAACAGTTTTATTTCTTCTTTTCCAATCTGCAGGTCTTTCATTTCCCTTTCTTATAGTTTTGCACAAGTCGGAACTTCAGGGCTGTGTTAAATAAGAGCAATGAGAATGAACATCCTTGCCTTACTCCTGATCTTAGGGGAAAGCATTTAGTTTTTCACCATTAAGTATAGGTTAGCTGTAAGCCTTTGTAGTTTTTTGTAAGTTTATCAAGTCAAGGAATTTCCCCTCTATTCTTGTTTTTCTTATTAAAGTATATTGAATGGATATTGGATTTTGGCAAATGCTTTTTTCTGCATTGATTGATGTGATCATGTAGTTTTCCTCTTTAGTACGTCCATATAGTGGGTTACCTTGTTTTCAAATGTTGAACCAGCCTTGCATTTCTGGAATAAGTCCCACTTGATCATGGTGTATAATTATTTTTATATATTGCTTCTACTTGCTGATATTTTGTTAAAGAGTTTAAGGAGTTTTGTGTCTATATTCATGAAGGATATTGGTCTGCAGTTTTCTTTTGTTGTTTCCTTTTATTTTCTCCACCACCCTACCCGGCTAATTTTTGTATTTTAGTAGAGACAGGGTTTTACCATGTTGGCCAGACTAGTCTCGAACTCCTGACCTCAGGTGATCCACCAACCTCAGCCTCCCAAAGTGCTGGGATTACAGGTGTGAGCCACTGCACCCGGCCCAGTTTTCTTTTTTTATACTGCCCTTGTCCAGTTCCTCTTCTCTTTTTTTTTTTCTAACTGCTCCTGCAGAGCAGAGCTACCCATAGGCAGTGTGTCGAGAGTTGCTGTCCTTGTACAGTTCTAGTATCAGAGTAACACCAACTTCATAAAATGAACTGGGAGATGTTTCCTTCTCTTCAGTTTTCTCAAAGATGCTATGTAGAGTTGGTGGTAATCCTTCATTAAACATTTGGTAGAATTCTCCAGTGAAACCATCTGGGCCCAGGTATTTGCTTATTGAGTGTTAAAAACATTTAAAAAATCCTTATTCTTCAAACAAACTTCTATTTTTCTGAAGATATTTTTCACAGTACATACATCTCTTTAGTTGCAAAATAATTTGTCATTGTTTTTATTTGTTAGGGAAGGGTATAATTACCTTATCTATTATTTATACAATTTTAAGTTTAGTGTTTCTGTTTTAAGGGTTTAAAAATTACAAATTCGATTTTCTCAGTAGTTATCAGGCTATCCAAATTATTTCATATTGGGTGGTTGTGGTAATTTGTGTTTTTTCAGTAATTAGTCCATTTCATCTACATTATCAAATTTGTGTAGAGTTGTTTGTAATTATGCTTTCATTCTAATAACTGGTAATCCATGTCTTCTCTCTTGTTTCTTTGTTAGCCTTGCTAGAGATTTGTCAATTTTATTAACCTTTCAAAGAATCAGTACTGATTTTCTCTATTATGTTTCTGTTTTCAGTTTTACTGATTTATTTTTACATTTTCTTTCTTTTGCTTACTTTGGGTTTATTTTGTTCTTTGTCTTCTATGTTCTTGAGGTGGGAGTGGAGACTATTGATTTGAAACTTTTTCTCAGCCAGGTGTGGTGGCTCACGCCTGTAATCCCAGCACTTTGGGAGGCCGAGGCAGGTGGATCATGAGGTCAAGAGATTGAGACCATTCTGGCCAACATAGTGAAACCCCGTCTCTATTTAAAATATTAAAATTAGCTGGGCGTGGTGGCAGGCGCTTGTAGTCCCAGCTACTCGGGAGGCTGAGGCAGGAGAATCGCTTGAACCCAGGAGGCGGAGGTTGCAGTGAGCAGAGATCACGCCATTGCACTCCAACCTGGGTGACAGAGTGAGATACCGTCTCAAAAAAAAAAAAAAAGAAACTTTCTCTTTTCTAATGTAAACATTTAGTGTTATAAATATCCCTCTCAGCATTGTTTTAACTATGTCCCACAAATTTTGATATTCATTTTTATTCAGTTTATTTCCTTTAAGGAATTTTTAAAAATGCATTAAACTGAATAAAAATGAATATCAGAAATGAATATCTTTGGCCCATGGATGATTTTAGAAATGTGTTGTCCAGTTTTCAAGTATTTGGAGACTTTTCTTGTTATCCTCCAGTTACTTCTTTCTAGTTTGATTCCAGTAGAGCACACTCTGTATGACTTCCATTCTTTCGAATGTGTTGAGTTTTTAAAAAGTGTTATTGAGATATAATCCACATACCATATGTTTTACCCACTTAAAATGTACAATTCAATGGCCTTTTTTATATTTGTAGAGTTGCGCAAACATCACCACAATCAGTTCTGGAACATTTTCATTATCCCAGAAAGAAATCCTACACTCTTTAGCTGTCACCTTCTCCCTCCCCATTCAGCTCTTCCACTGTCCAGCCAAGCCTTCGGCAATCACTTTGTTTTATGGCCCAGGGTAGGGTCTAAGGATATGTTCAGTGAATACTTGAAAAGAATGTTTATTTTGCTATTGTTGGGTAGGGCGTTCCGTAAATGTCTATTAGATCCTGTTGTTCAGTGGTGTTAAGTTCTCAGCTCCATGTTGATTTTTTTGTCTAGTTGTTCTATCAGTTGTTAAGAGAGCGTGTTGAATCTCCAAGTAGAATGATTTATTTGCCTGTTTTTCTTTCAGGATCTTTTCTTGATCCTTTTATTCCTCTCTCTTGAAATTTTCTTTTCTCTGAAGTCTATTTTATGTTATTAATATAGCCACTCCTTTCTTTTGCTTAATGTTTTCATGATATATTTTATTCTTTTAATTTCAACCAACATATATTGGTATATTTAAAGCAGGTTTCTTTTTGGTTTTTCAATTGAGATGGAGTCTCGCTCTGTCATTCAGGCTGGAGCGGCACAATCTTGGCTTACTGCCACCTCCATTGCCTGGGTTCAAGCAATTCTTGTGCCTCAGCGTCCTGAGCAACTGGGACTACAGGTGTGTGCCACCATGCCTGGCTAATTTCTTTTTTTTTTTTTTTTTTGTATTTTTAGTAGACATGGGGTTTTACCATGTTGTCCAGGCTGGTCTGGCACTCCTGACCTCAGGTGATCCACCCACCTCAGCCTCCCAAAGTGCTGGGATTATAGACATGAGTCACTGCGCCCGGCCTAAAGCAGGTTTCTTATAGCTATGTTTTTAAATTAACTCTGTCATCTCTGTCTTTTAATTGATATAATTAGATCATTTACATTTAGGTAATTATTGATAGGTTAGGGCTTAAGTCTACCATTTTATTTATGTTTTTAAAAAACTTAGTTTGTCCTCCCTTTTTTTCTTGTCTTCCTGTAGCTTATTTGAATATTTTTTAGAATTCCATTTTGATTTATCTAATTTGTTTTTTGTTATCTCTTTGTATAGTGTTGTTAGTGTTTGCTGTATTACATTATATATATACACACACATATACACACATATATTTATATGTACTTATATGTATGTGATATGTAACTTTTCACAGTGTTGTCATTTTACCACTTCAATGAAGTGTAGAAACCTATACTTTCCCCATTTATAATTCTCTACATACATTTAGAAGCACTTCAGACAGGGTTATAATTTTTGCTTCAACCATCAATATAATTTAGAAGTCTTAAGAGGAGATAGAAATTTTATAGTAATTACATGTATTTTTGCTTACTATGTTATTTCTTTCTTCTTGGTGTTTCTGGATTCCTTCTTTCATCATTTTCGGTCTGTTGCATGATCTTCCTTTTGCCGTTCCTTTAGGGTAGATCTGCTGGCAACATGTTCTCTTATTTTCCTTTATCTGAGAATGTCTTGATTTCCCGTTGATTCTTGAAGGATGTTTTTACTGAATCTAGAATTTTGTGTTGACACTTCTTTTCTTTCAGCACTTGAAAACCATTGTGTCATTTCCTTCTGGCTTCCTTAATTTCTGATAAGAAATCTGTCATTTGAATTGTTTTTCCTTATACATGAAGTATTGTTTCACTCACTGCTTTCAAGACTTTTTGTCTTTTAGTCTTTTCAGAAGTTTGACTATGATGTATTTTGGTGTGGATTTTATTGGGCTTTTTGTTTGGGGTTCAGCATTTTGAATCTGTAGATTTATGTCTCTTGCCAGATTTGGGAAGTTTTCAGCTATTATTTTTTGAATACTTTTCCAGCTGTGCCCTCTTTGTCTCTTTCCTGGACCCTGATGGCAAGAGTGTTAGATCTTTTGTTTTAGTCTCAGAGGTCTTTGAGACTTTCTCCCCCACTCCTTCCCTCCCTCCTTCCCTTCACTCCTTCCTTCCTTTCTGTTTTTCCATCATTCCTCCTGCTCCTCCTCTTTCTTCTTCTTTATTTTTTGGCCAGTCTATTTTCTTTCTCTTCTTCATATTGGGTAACTTCTATTGTTTTCTGTTGAAGTTCACTGATTATTTTGTCTGCCCCCTCCGTTCTATCCATTCAATTTGGTTCCTGTATTTTTCAATTCTAAAATTTCCATTAAAATATGTATCTTTTTTTTTTGAGATGGAGTTTCACTCTTGTTGCCTAGGCTGGAATGCAATGTGCAATGGCGTGATCTCGGCTCAGCAGAACCTCCGCCTCCTGGGTTCAAGCGATTCTCCTGCCTCAGCCTCCTGAGTAGCGGGGATTACAGGCATATGCCACCATGCCCAGCTAATTTTGTATTTTTTAGTAGAGACGGGGTTTCACCATGTTAGCCAGGATGGTCTTGATCTCCTGACCTCGTGATCCACCCGCCTCGGCCTCCCAAAGTGCTGGGATTACAGGTGTGAGCCACTGCACCCAGCCTGTTGAGGCTTATAATATATACTTTAAAATCCTTCCAGGTAATTCTAATATTTGTGCTCTCTTAGTGCTAGTGTCTGTCAATTGTCTTTTCTTTTTCAATTTGAGATCTTCCTGGCTCTTGGTATAAGTCATCCTCAATGGAAACTTCAATGCTTTGGGTATTATGTTATCAGACTCTAGACCTTATTTACACCTTCTGTTTTGGCAGGCCGTTTTGGACACCATTGTAGTAGAAGAAGGAGGACATCAGCTTTTTAATTCTAGATGGTGGTAAATATCCAGGCTTTCTGCTCTGCTTCCATTGACACCCAATGGGTGGGGGACCCCAGTTGCTGCTGGGTGATTGTGGGTATTCTGGTTCCCTGCTTGGCCTCTCTGATACCTCCTTGGCTGGGAGGGGTAGGAGTGCCTTGTGACTGCTTGCCATAGTGCTTTCACTGTCACCATAGGGGAAGAGGGAGGAAAGGTGGCCTCGTTATCTCTGGGAAAAGGTTAAGTCACTGAATCTCCACTAGACCTCCTCTGACATGACCCCAGCAGGGAGGGGAAGGGGGGGCCTCCTCACTCCTGGGGGGAAGTGGAAGTTCAGGCTCCCCTGACACTGCTGGGGGGTGAGGGATGGGCTCCTTATTACTGCCATAAGGGATAAAAGTCACAATCCTTACTCAGCCTTGGCGGGGGTGTTGGGTACCTTGGTACCTCCTCACAAGACTGGAAGTCTAGGCTCCCTGCTCAGTTATTGCTGGTAAATGGGCAGTTACTGTCTAAATGTGTTCCGTCTCATTAGACTGTTGCCTTCCTGGTCCTTTGGCTAGAGAGGGTAGGCTTTTCTTGGCGCTTTTCAGTCTGTGCCCCTTGGGGTTTCGAAGTTGTCTGCTTCTTCAGCTCCAAGTCTGAGATAATGAAGCAGAAAGAAGACCCAGTGAACCCATCCCTGGGTTGTTCTGTGAGCCTTGAGGCACCTGGATAGTCTGCCTCCTCTCTCACTTCCAAAATCTTCTTATATTTTTTTTTATATCTAGTGTTGAGGGTTTTTATTACCACTTAGTGGGAAGAACAGGGAACAGTATGTCTTCTCTGTCCCTGGAGCTCAAGTCTACACCTTGCTTTTCATTTGTTGTTTTTAGATAATCAGTTTTGTTTTTAAATGAAACTGAGTTTTCTTTGGAGAGGTCAAGCAAGTTGTCTGGTGGAGCATCTCATGGTCAGAAGGTGTCCAGTTCTTCCCTTGTGATTAGCTTCAAACAGTTTCGGCGAGAAGCTGTGTGGGCGATGCTGTGTAGCTCCCGCATCACAAGGAGGCACATAGTTTCGGGGGACCCGGCTGGGGGTCACGGGAAACTTGATCACATCTTCCTTCCTGTGTCTAATAAATTATCTGTGGTGTGAAACTCTGAGATCATGCGAGCATCCTCTTTCCAAGCAGCCTTTTACTCAGTGGTTTTAGCATGTCTAGGTGAATATATTAAGGTTTACAAAATGATAATTTTTCTGATTCTGTCATTTCCTTTACATTTATTAGCTGGTATTCTTCCATGAAGAAGAGTTTTATCCAAAGCCACATCCTTTTATTCTCTTTTTGGTACCAATATGTATTTTAATTCATGTTTTATAATTCATTACTGTCATATTTTTCTTGAAATTGTTCCACATAGGGTAAATTGAGCTCCTTCTGGTTCACTCTTAGGTCCATTTAACATGACTCGGTTAATCTTTGGGCATTTCCTTGATTTCTGGGCAACATGAGATGTCCCAGACTCACCATGTGCATTTCATAGTCCACACCTAGAATCAGCTATTTCCCCAAGGCGCCCTGCTTCCTTTTAGTAAGGAATGGTATTTAGAAATGTAGATAAATTTCCAAGGGAGAAGAGTTTTCTAAGGGAAGATAAAGTATTGAATTATAGTAGTTATTTGTAGTCACAACTGCTACTGTATTCTTGGTGACTTAGGCCCTCGTTTGAAGTTAGGGAGGTGGAGCTTTATGTGACAGTGATTTGTGTGCCTGTGTCTCCTCTACCTGGCTGACTTTCTTGGGAGCCAGGAGAGTATCTTTTCCATTGTTATATTCACAGTATTTAACACTGTTTCTGGAACAGAGGAGAATTTAATAACTATTTGGAATTAAATTGTGCTAAACAGACTTCTAAGCCGTGCATCATAGAATCCAAGAAGTTTTCTAGTGTTCTCACTGTGTGGAGAAGAGTAAGGATCTGGAACAGTCACAGTGGAAATGTTCTTAGGCTGTGGGCAAATTATTCAGTGTTTCAGAACTTGTTTCTCTTGCTGAATGGGAAGCATTTTATTGGCTTCAGCATGCTAAAAAAAGGCTATAACAAGATCTGAGGCTGTTCTTACGAGGTAGTGGTAAAGTATGGGTACGGGATTCAGTTTGAACATTTAGAGAAGGTGACTTTCTAAGCTGTATATAGCTCACCCTAGAGGTGAATGGTACTGGTTTTCAGCCTCTACTTGGGAAATGTGTGTTTCTTCTTTTGCTGACTCTCTCTGCTACTATATAGTTTTATGATCTTTAAGTCAGTCAGTTGCTCGATTTCTTTTCCTTATTTTCATCTGGGAAAGAGTGTGATGGTGTTCTGAATTAAGACATAATAAGAAAAAACATACAAAACCCTTTGATATGTAGCAATAAAATGAAAGAAGATGTATTATAAGCACAGAACTTGGCCATTATAAGTAGCAACAAAGGAAGCCTAGCGTCAGGTCCTAGAGTTTGTTTTTATTTGAAGGAGCTGTATGTGGCATTTTAATAAGAGTTCCAAATGAAAGGGTAGTTCCAGGCTGAGTCTAGCTTTGAGACTATAATGATAATGGGACTGTAAAGTTATATTAAAGTGGGTTTAGGCAGAAGGCACATGAAAAGTACATTTATTTATAACCGCATTTTGAGTGAAGGGATAGAACTTAAAAGGAAAGACTAAAATATTCAACATGGTATTTACTAAGTAAAGGGTGTGTGCACACACGTGTGTGCATGTGTGCTGTGTGTGTTTATGATGAATAAGAACTCTTTTATTCCATCACCATTTGTTTAAACATGAAGTTTAAAGAAAAGCTTCATTTCCTGAATTTTCTTTTTTCAAAAAATAATTCTTGCTTGGGGTAAAAATTGCAAACAATAGAGATATACAACTTAGTAAAAGGTCTCAACATTCTGCTGACAGTTTTGTTTCTATTCTTTCAGATGTTTTCTGTGCATCTACTAGATTTTTCTTTTCCCAGAAATTAGCTCATACTAACTAATGTAAGCCCACCCTGCTGCTGCTTGTGTTTGTTTTCGTGTAACACACAGCTTTTTATGTCCATCTGTGGACATCTGTATCACTCTTTTTGATGGTTGAATTCTGTGTATGTACCCTCATGTACCCAGTATCCTATTGAGAGACATATGGATTATTTCTTGTTTTTTGCTATTATAAACAATGCTGCAGTAAATATCGTTTGTGTGTGTATCTGCTGTCTCATGTACTTAGGATTGATATCTAGGAGTGGAATT
This sequence comes from Mandrillus leucophaeus, assembly GCF_000951045.1. Classification (NCBI taxonomy): domain Eukaryota; kingdom Metazoa; phylum Chordata; class Mammalia; order Primates; family Cercopithecidae; genus Mandrillus; species Mandrillus leucophaeus. The sequence continues at coordinate 507,721 of NW_012110863.1, read as the reverse complement.
ACTGAGACAAAAGTTGTGGATATTTATGTTTTGCCAGTTGTTCTAAAGAGTTGATGAATGTGTAGGGCTGAGGATTCCTCATCTCAGATGACATAAGGTCCTTGTTACACTCTCCAAGTGCCCTGAGTTTCTCCTTTGGAGCACGGGTCAGAATTGTATTTTATTGTGTGCTTGTTTTAAAACTTCCCCTCTCTCCTCTTATTTCCCCCCTAAAAATATAAGTTCTATATGGATAGGAACATCATTTCTGTATTATTCATATTCACATCTCTAGCATCCAGCAGAATTCTTTACAAATAGTGTGTACTCAGTAGGTAATCAGTATTTCCCACATCCTCACCAACACTTAGTGTTGTCAGCATTTGTCAGTCTGACAAATATTATATCATAGATCAGGTTTTTACTGTATATTAAAAAAATTATTGAGTGAGAAACTTTTTTTTTTTTTTTTTTGAGACAGAGTCTTGCTCTGTCGCCTAGGCTGGAGTGCAGTGGTGGGATCTCAGTTCACTGCAAGCTCCGCCTCCCGGGTTTACCCCATTCTCCTGCCTCAGCCTCCCGAGTAGCTGGGACTACAGGCACCCGCCACCTTGCCCGGCTAGTTTTTTTGTATTTTTTAGTAGAGACGGGGTTTCACCGTGTTATCCAGGATGGTCTCAATCTCCTGACCTCGTGATCCACCCATCTCGGCCTCCCAAAGTGCTGGGATTACAGGCTTGAGCCACCGTACCCGGCCAAGTGAGCAACTTTTTACCTATATATATTAGCTATTCATATTTCCTCTGTGTTTTTTTCCCCCAGTTTTCAAGTGGGCTATTTGTCTTAGAACGGATTAAAAGAGCTCTTCATATTTTAGTGATAGCAGTTTGTTAATCATATGTATTGCAGATTTTTTTTCCCCAGTTTTTTGTTTGTTTCTTGAATTTGTTTATGGTGTTTTGGGTCATATAGAAGTTTCAAACTTTTTTGTAGTAGAGTTATAAATCTCTTCTTTATGGCTCTGGACTTCATGCTATGTGTAAAAGGGCATTTCCCACTCTCTGGGTCTATATTTTCTCCTAGTACTTTTCGATGGTTGTACTGAATCTACATTGTCAACATATATAAACAATTCTTACTTTGCTGTTTCCCTTATAATAATCATTTTGTCTTAGTCTGTGGGTAAATATGTATTTAGTACTTACTGCCAGTCATTATGGTGAAGTCTCTCTAGACATTTTACTTGGCTAAGGTTTGTTTTCTAGGAGAGTCCTCAGGAAGAGTCCACAGCAATAATATTCCCTGAGTTCTTCCATGCTCATAACAGTTTTATCTATGATCCTTATACTCAAGGGTCTGTTTGGTTGGTTGTAAAATCCATGGCTTATGTTTTATTTGAGTATCTTCAAGATGTTACTCTATCGTCTGTTGTGAAAATCTGATGAGAGTCTAATTTTTTTTTCACTTATGAGGAACTTGGGTTATTTTGCCTAGATGCTCAATAGGTTTTTTTTTTTTCTTTATCTTCAAAATCTCATATATGGTGGCTGTAATCGGTGGGCATTACAGGTGCCTTTGAGATGGTGTGACCTTCCAGGGACATCTGTATCCCGCAGAATGTCTAAGGTGGTACATCCTAGCTCTGAGCACGTTCCTCCGACTGAGCCCAGACTTGGCAGGATTGACCAGGTGTGTGCTCATAGTTTGTGGTTTGAGACTGTGGCAGTTTTTCCTACTTTATCTGATATGATGCTTTCTAGCGTTTTTTGGGCTGGGGGGTCACAGGTAAGGTGATGCAAAATAACTCCTACTCTCTTATTTTCAACTAGAAACTAATTTATGTCTTATTTTGTTTTGTCTGGCTTTTCCTCCCCTCCCTTGGAAGATAATGCTTATCTTTCTCAATTTATCGACCTGAGAAATAAATCTTTTGGTTATACCTTTCTAAAAAAAAAATAAAACCATTAGCATAGTAATATTACTTCACACTTCCTGTACCTTTATCTCCAGTTTTTGTGACGCTTTGAGAATTCTTTTTTAAAAATTTAAGTTTTAATTTTTTAAGAGACAGTTTCTTGCCGTTTTGCCTAGGCTGGGTCTTGAACTCTGGTCTCAAGTGATCCTCCCACCTCAGCCTCCTGAGTAGCTGGGATTGCAGGTTTGAGCCACAGTGCCTGGCAGAATTTTTGTTATTATTATCAAATTAATGTTTTTTTACATTGCTAATTTTTCTTTCTAGGCTTCTTAAAATTATGTCTAATTTTCTATCCATAGTTAACCCAGGCCATGAGATTTAATTCTATTTAGATTTAATTCTGCATCTAACCGGAACTGGTACTATTGCTAGTTCATTCATTGATAACATTGAATACCCTGAACTATGCACTGTTCTATGTGCTTGAGATAAAGAAATGAATAAATAAACAGAAATCCCTGCCCCTCTGGAATTTATGTACTAGAGGGGGTGGATGAATGTAATAAATGAGTAAGTCTTATAATACATTAGAAGAGAATAAGTGCTAAATTGTAAGAATAAAAGTGGAATAGGGTGAGTGAGGCCCATGGGGTCAAGGAGAGTGCGTAGAATTTAAATAAGGTGGTCAGGGAGGGCCCCATTGAGATGCTGACATTTGAGCAATGACCTAGAGTACGTAAGGGAGTTAACTCACTGCAGGTGGAGGAGGCGCCCAGAGCCAAGACTCAAGGAGTCGCCTTCCTGATGTGTAGGAGGGGCAGTGAGGAGGCCAGGGCTGCAGGAGACATGGCACAAGGGCCCGGAGGGCATATGGGGTGGGGATTGGGAAGGGCTTTGTAGACCAGTGCGGACTGGAGGGCTCTGACTTGGGTGTTGATGTGGTCACTCTTGATGCTGAGAGTAGACTCCAGGGGACAAGACTGGGAGGAGGCTATTGCAGGAAGGCCAGGCGAGCGATGCTGATAGATGGGACCAGGCTGGTTTGAAGCTATGAAATTCCCATTAGTGAGCACATTATGTACATTTAACTTTTTGGTCAGCTGGATTAGGGCTACATTTTCCTCAAGGATTCTTGAGTGTGAGAATGCTTGCATTCTTTCATGTCATAAATGCTTGTGTTCTTGCATGTCTTTCATGGCTTTTTGCTGCCTTTAAATAATGCATGACATTCTAACTTGGTAAAGATGTGTTGGGTCACTTCTCTCCCTTCTGGCTGAGTAGGCAGCATTCTTTTGTCTTCAGACTCCAGTGTTCTGGAGAAGACTGCAGATAGTCTGCCTTTTTCCGCATTATGGGCTGCCCACGTCTTTCTCTGTGTTGGTAGAATCGCCAGCTTTGCTAGATGTGTCTTACCGTGATTGGACTCTACTGATTTTTCTTGGCATATGCTGAACCCTTTCAAGCTATAGATTCAGTTACTCAATTTCAGGAGAATTTTCCTGTATTATATCTTAAATTTTCTTTTCCTGTGTCATTTGTTTTGTTCTCTTCAGAATTAGCAGTTGTGTGTCTGTTGAATGTTTATCT
>NW_012110863.1:502996-504190 GCF_000951045.1 Mandrillus leucophaeus | reverse complement strand
AGCCAGGATGGTCTCGATCTCCTGACCTCGTGATCCACCCGCCTCGGCCTCCCAAAGTGCTGGGATTACAGGCTTGAGCCACCGCGCCCGGCCTCAAGTATAAATTTCAACCTTAATGATTATATAAAGAATGAAGCAGGATTTCAGTGACCATAATACCTTTAACATTTCAAATTTATGAAATATATATGAACAAAATTGTTTCATTTGTTTCTTTGTTTCTTTTTGAGACAGTCTTGCTCTGCCACCCAGGTTGGAGAGCAGTGGCGTGATCTTGGCTCACTGCAACCTCCACCTCCCAGGTTCAAGCAATTCTCCTGCCTCAGCCTCCTGAGTAGCTGGGATTACGGGTGCCTGCCACCATGCCCAAAAGGCTAATTTTTGTATTTTTATTAGAGACGGTGTTTCACCATGTTGGCCAGGCTGACCTGGAACTCCTGACCTCAAGTGATCCACCTACCTGGGCCTCCCAAAGTGCTGGGATTACAGGCATCAGCCACCACACCTGGCCCATTTGTTTCTTTTGAAATAGGAACTCCCAGTGTAGCTTTTGATGAACTTCCATGGGCCTCCATGTGTCCTCCATCCTCAGGTTGTGTGTGCATTGGGCTGTAGCCATCTGGTGACAAGGACCATGCTAGAGGCCAGTCTGAGAGTGCATCTGGTAGATCCTTAAAGATGGTAGATCCTTAAAGATGCAACCTTTGGGAACCTTGACCTTTGATTGCTGTAAGCAAGTAAATCCCCTAGTTGATCATCACGCGGCTAAGCAAGGCCTATGAGGAAATTGATTTCTTGACAGAAACATTTGGAAGGTCTTCAAGTTACTTCCCTTACCAATCACATAACATTTTAAAATGTTTTCTATAACTTACTGACTTTGGTCCCATTTTTCTTTCTTTTATTCAACAAATATGTATTAAGGACTTCCTGTGTGCTAGGCACTCTGCAAAACAAGACAGCATATTTGCCCTCATGGAACTAATGCTTTGTGTATATGATTTTCTCCTGTATCATATCCAGTCTATACTTTGCTGCTTATTTTTCTAATTTTCCTTTTTCTTACCTATTATATTTCAGATCCATAAACTACTTTGTCTATATCCTTATTTCAAATTATTCTGTGGCCGCGCATGTTGACTCATGCTTGTAACCCCAGCACTTTGGGAGGCCGAGGCGGGCGGATCACGAGGT
>NW_012110863.1:498463-500421 GCF_000951045.1 Mandrillus leucophaeus | reverse complement strand
GGCTTATTTCTATTATTATTACATTGAATATAGAATGAAATAATTCTACAACTCAGCATAATGTAGAATTAGTGGGAGCCCTGAGGTTGTTTTCCTGCAACTAGATGGTCCCATCTTGGGGTGATGGGAGACAGTGACAGATCATCTGGCATTAGATTCTCATAAGGAGCATACAACCTAGATCCCTTGCATGCTCGGTTCACAACAGGGTTCATGCTCCTATGATAATCTAATGACACCACTGATCTGATGGGAGGTGAAGCTCAGGTGGTAATGCTCACTTGCCTACTGCTCACCTCTTGCTGTGTGGCCTGGTTCCTAACAGGCTATGAACTGGGGGTTGGGGACCCCTGATTTAGATCATCAACTCTGCTCTGAGGAAAACAGCAGTGTTGTAGACGGGCATGAAGTGCAACTTCTTCTACTCTATGTAGCAACCCCTTTTCTTTCTGTTCCTCCTTCAGTTTAGATCCCTGAGACCCTTTTCCACATTGTACCTTGGTCATTGTATATGAACATCAAACATGAAAGGTGCTAGTGAGACCCCATCTCTATAGAAAAATTTAAAAATTAGCTGGCCATGGTGGGCCTGTAGTCCCAGTTACTTGGGAAGGTAAGGCAGGAGGATCCCTTGAGCCCAGGAGTTTGAGGTTGCAGTAGCTCTAATGGTGCCACTGCACTCCAGCCTGGGTGACAGAGCAAGAGCCTGTCTCTAAAAACAAAACAAAACAAAGCAAAATAAACATGAAAGGTGCTGATTCATACCCTGCAAAGAGGTTTCATTTGGCAGCAAGTTGAAATTATCTACTGGTTTGTACATGAGCTAGCACTTCCTCTTCCACTTGGCATGCTATTGATGTTCCTTGATGTTCAGTGTTATTTGATAGAGGAGTTTGCTAATACCTTGTTCTCTTTTCTCTTTGACGAAAACATTTATCATTAACTTTGGGGCTGTTCTAAGGAATGTTCCATTAGAGTGTGTGTGTGTGTGTGTGTGTGTGTGTGTGTGTGTGTGTGTTTTTGCCTCTGAAGAGTGCAGCTTTCAATGATGCCTCTATAGTTGTGGTCTTTTCCTTTTGGTAATGAAATGCATCAGTTTTGCACTGAGAAACGTTATTTTGCCCTTGAGGAATAACTTGGTTGGTTTACTAAAGAGACCATCAGACTTTGAAAGTGACATGGAAAGCTTATGTGGTTTCTGCAGCTATTTCAGAAGCTTCATAAACAATAATGAGTCTGGGCTGGGCGCAGTGGCTCATGTCTGTAATCCCAGTGCTTTGGGAAGCTGAGGCAGGAGGTTTGTTTGAGGCCGGGAGTTCGAGACCAGCCTGGGTAACATAATGAGACTGACTCTACAAAAAATAAAAAAATTTAGAAAAAACCCACAAAAACAAACAAACAAACAAAAAAACAACGAAGGACTCTGGCTTTAGGAGCAAATGAATCCAAGGTCTGATAAATTCCAATTTTTTATTATTCACCATTGTGCTTTCTATGTGCACTTCCCTTTTTAAACTGCCTGGGTGGTACATCACTTGGTGCACAGGACGTGTGTCTTTCCAGCTTGCAGTTTAGTTCTAGTCAATAGTGAGCCTCCTAATTGTTCAGAGTTGTATTTATGCCACTCACAATGTGACTTTTATACTTCATCAAATCATTTTGCTGTAGCAGTCCTTCTGAACTGATGTGATGCTACAAAGTAGAAAAAGATGAAAACTGCTAATTTTAACAGATATAAACACAAACACGTATATAAACACCAGTGCATAAATATTGTGAAAATATATTGTGTAAAAGCAGTAACTTGTAGCACTAAGATTAACTACAGTGTTAGTTGTGCAAGTATAAATTTCTTTTTTTTTTTTTTTTTGAGACGGAATCTCGCTGTGTCTCCCAGGCTGGACTGCAGTGGCGCGATCTCGGCTCACTGCAAGCTCCGCCCCCTGGGTTCACGCCAT
>NW_012110863.1:487566-496978 GCF_000951045.1 Mandrillus leucophaeus | reverse complement strand
AGTCCAAACATACAGTAACAGTCATAGCATTAACCTTTGTGCATTAAAAGGCTTAAAATTTCCATCCAAAATATTTCAGGTATTTTTATTTTAAAATTAAACAGGATCTCCCTCTTTCATCCAGGCTGGAGTACAGTGGTGTGATCACGGCTCACTACAGCCTTGAACTCCTGTGCTCACCTGATCCTCCCACCTCAGCCTCCCAAGTAGTTGGGATTACATGTGCCACTGTGCCTGGATAATTTTTAAAAATCTTTTGTAGAGATGGGGCCTTGCTATGATGCCCAGGCTAGTCTCAAACTCCTGAGCTCAAGTGATCCTCCTACCTCAGCTTCCTAAAGCCCTTTCCCACTGGCATAAGCCACCAAGCCAGGCCCAAATTTCAGGTATAATGCAAGAAATACATTTTTTTTTGAGACAGAGTCTCACTCTGTCACCCAGGCTGGAGTGCAGTGGTGCAATCTTGGCTCACTGCAACTTCTGCCGCCCAGGTTCAAGCGATTCTTCTGCCTCAGCCTCCCAAGTAGCTGGGATTACAGGTGCACGCTACCATGCTCAGCTAATTTTTGTATTTTTAGTGGAGACAGGGTTTCACCATGTTGCCCAGGCTGGTCTCGAACTTCTAACCTCAAGCGATCTGCCCACCCTGGCCTCCTAAAGTGTTGGAATTACAGGCGTGAGCCACTGTGCCCGGCCAAGAAACACATTCTTATAAAAAGCCAAATATATAGAAACAGAGTAAATATGAAGTCACTCCTTGTAATTCCTATCCCAACTGCCTTTCAAGAGCCATGAAAGACCCTATTTTCTACATTTTTGCTAATAGTCTTATCTCTTTTTAAAATGTTAGTCTGCATGATGGATTTAAAAATACCTCATTGCTTTAGCTCATATTTGTTCCTATTAGATGGGTTAAGCATATTTTCTTATGTTAGCAGTCATTTGTATTTTTCTTTTTTGTGAATTGCCTTTTCATATCCTTTGCCTTTTTTTCTGTTGGACTGTTTGTTTCTTCTTGAGTTAATTTTGGTAACCTATGTTTTCCTAGAAAATGATCTGCTTTGCCTAGTTTACAAATCCTTATATGTAATTACGTCCTCTTTCTTGTTTCTAATTTGGATACCTTCCTTTTTTCTTTCTTGATTAGATTTGCCAGGGTTCTATCTTGTTAGTCCTTTCAAAACATCAACTTTTCATTTTATTAATCTTCAAGGTCATTTAAAAAATGTTTTCTGTTTAATTAATTGCCACTTTTATCTTTATCCATTTCTTCATTCTGCTTTCTGTGGACTCAGAGAAGACCCCTTCATGTAGAGGAAGGTGGAAACAAAGGTACAAAGATAGTTGTCGGGGGTCCGGAAAACAATTGTTGGCATCATTCCCCTTCACCTCCTCACCCCCAACTGCCATCGCACATACAGGCAGTTCAGAATCCATGAAGAAATAAGAGTCAGGAATCAGGCAGACTGAATCGGACAATCAGCTTTGTTAATAAGGCTGAAGTAGAGAGTAGTGCTTGACCTAAGATCCCAGTCAGGCTAGTAACCCTTCCCTCTGAGTTAAACCTAACCAACAGAACAAGGCATTTAGAATGCCTTGAGAGGTTTGATAAGAAGACAGTTAGAAATGAATAAATCAATCACTTAGAGGTACTGAGGGCTAAATGGCCTCAGGGAAGTTCAGTTTTTCAGTTCTGTTTGGAGACCTAGATCAGGGACAAAGAAGAATGAGTTGGCAGTCTCTGGTTGGTGGCTGAGTAAGCAGGGCCAGAGTTGGCAGAAGGAGGTGATCCTGGGGCTTCACACTAGTCAGCGAGGTTAAGTGAGACCAGCAGGGCATGGAAGAAACCAGGAAGAGGCAGGAGTCAGGGCTTCAGCTTCTTGTGAGCATGCAAACCCAGCTCGGAGCGACTGTGATGCTGGGACAGCCAAAAGAGGAGCAGCTGGAGGCCAGAGAAGGGCATTGCACATCCAGAACCCTGATGGCAGGAGAGTCGAGAGAACGGGCACACCACCAAGTGTGATGAAACTTGTGGGGGATTGACGATGAGTCATTCTTCAGACTCTCCGGGACTCTTGTTCTTTCCCCAAATTAGTTTAACATCTGCTTTGGAATCAAAAGGGTAACTGCTTTTCTCTTTCTGGCTAATTAAACAAATGCAAATGTATGCATAGCCTTACTGTATCCTCACACAGCCTGGGAGGGAAGCACAGTGTGGGTGGCAGGTACATGACGCTAGAAGCAGAGGATGTTCAGTGCTGGGGTGGGAGGACAGCAGGAGGATCTGTCCCGGTGCCAGGCATCTTCCATCCCTACAGGACCTCTCAAGGTTGTGCTACATGACCTTCGGCGTATGAATTCACCTGGCACTGCAGTATTGTTTTTAAAACTGAACATATACCAGCGTATTGTAACTTGTAAGCCCACGAACTTCTTGTTTCTAGCCATGTACTTACAGAAAGCCCTTGCTGTTATGTTTTCACAGGGAGGGCATGATGGACCTTGTCTTATAGCTCATGAGAAGGCCAACCACACTAACCACTCCTTGCCGTGTGTGGTATGTTCCCTCTGTAATTAGTTCTCCCTGTGTACTTTCTTATGGTAAAATTTTATGCTTTAGAACAAAAATTAAAAAGTCACCTAAAGAGATGGTTTGGTTAACATGGAAGTCAAATTCCTCTTAGTTGAAATGAGCAGTTATAGTCAGACCTTATATATATTACAAAGAAGAGCAATATATTTCTAAACTACATGCTTATGTCACATTTCAGATTTTGTTTAGCAATTTGCATATTCATTATGATCTGCTAACCCACCTGTTTTGGAAAAACCCACTCAAACTGGGGTTTTTCCTCTGCTCTCACACCACAGCAACAGTCATCAACATGGAAAAAGACTTCTGTGACCAAATGTGTGGGGATTTCTCTCCAGAAGCAGTGGACACCAGCTGGGTGTTCTCCAGTTCAACTCTGACGCTATCTACCTGGAGAGAGCATCAGATCCCACAGGGTGAGACTCAGGCCCCAAGGCTGCCGCCTTCCCCAGACACCAGTCTCAAGTCTGGGCCTCTGGAACTTCTGACCAACTGGCTTCAAGTTGGAGTTCCCATGACTCCTTCTTTGGGTTCAACTAATTTGCTGGAGCACCTCACAAAACTCTAGGCAACACTAACTTACATTGATCAGTTTATTATAAAGGATATCGCAAAGGATACAGATGAAGAGAAGCGTAAGACAAGGGATGGGGAAAGGGCATAGAACTTCCACTCCCTCCCTGGGTGCACTACTTTCCAGAAACTTCCAGGTGTTCAGCTGTCCAGACGCTCTCTGAACTGTGACCTTTTGGGTTTTTGTGGAGGCTTCATTGCATAGGCACCCCAGCCATGTAGAAATGTGATTGGACGAAAAGTACATGATCTAAACCCAGCATGCCCATCTCTCCAAGACTTTTCTTGGCCTCTCCGTGTAGCATTCCTTCCTTTAGGGTATGGGTAGGACTCTCTCTAGATTGAGGGACTTCTGACCCATAATTAGATTAGGGTCCTGTCTCAGGCAGGTGAAAGGACAGGAGAAGTTCAGAGAGAGAGATTCTGTTTCCTGAGGCCTAAAGGGCCCTGAAATTATAAGAAGAACTATAGGCATCAGGAGCCAGGAACAGGTTCCTAATGCCCATAGCCCTTGTTATAATTTGTTTATCTATCTATCTATCTATCTATCTATCTATCTATCTATCTATCTATCTATCTATCTATCTATCTCTGTCTGTCAATCAATCATAACACCATACCATCAGATAAACAATTTCTATTCATACCCATTTTCTGGTAATAAAAACTGGATCTGTGGCTGGCTAGGTGAAACTCCGAAACCCATGAAACTTTTTACCTTTTTTACCTCTGGGAGTGTGCCCTTTCATCCAGAATCATTAAGAGTCTCCTGGGTACCCCTCTCTGAGGACTCTTATTCTAACAGCCTTTGCAAAAATTAGCCAAACATCTGTTTGAAACTCACTCAGAGTCATTTTCATCTTTGCCTTTCTCCTAGTTATTTTTAGGGTTGATAAATTTGTTTTCCAAGAGCAAACAGAGCATTTTTAAGCTTTGATTTTTGGCTAGCATTTAGGAATTCTTGTTCTGTTGGGAGCGGGCTGGATGCCCACTGAGGAACTTAGCCTGCACAGAGATTCCTTCAGTGGAAGAGCATTGGTGTGGAGTCATCCATCCGGCTCCTGGAGCTTGGCTACCCTGATACTGCCCGGTCTCCCTGCAAATGAACACCTCAACATGCCATTATAGTCGATCATCTTACTCTGTTCTTACAGAATCCGGGAGGAGAGATTTAGAGTCCCTGCAAAGGATGTCTTGTGCAGGGTTTAATTATTTCAACAATTAAGAAAGCCTTCCTCAGGTTGAATGGAATTTATTTTCTGCAATATAAGCCATGAATTTACAAATAGAGTCTGATGCTGTCAGGATACATAATGGTTGTTATGCTTAAGTAGATTTTTTTTTTTTTTTGAGATAGAGTTTTGCCCAGACTGTAGTGCAGTGGCACAGTCACTGCTCACTGTACCTTCAACCTCCTGGGCTCAAGCAGTTCTCCCATCTCAGCCTCCCAAGTAGCTGGGACTACAGGTGCCATACCACCACACCAGGTTAATTAATTTTTTTTTTTTTGTAGAGATAAGGGCTCTTATGTTGCCCAGGCTGGTCTTGAACTCTTGGATGCAAGTAATCCTCCTGCCTCCCAAAGTGCTGAGATTCCAGGTGTGAGCCACTGTGCCCAGTCTTAAATAGATTTTTAAAAATTACAAAACTGTTACATGTTCATAGTAGACAGTGTAGAAAAATTTAAAAAGCATAAAGAAAATTAAAATTTCCTATTATTCCACCACCTAGATAACCATTCTTTTTTTTTTTTTTTTTTTTTGGAGATGGAATCTCACTTTGTCACCCAGGCTGGAGTACAATGGTGCGATCTCACTGAAACTTCCGCCTCCCAGGTTCAAGTGATCCTCCTGCCTCAGCCTCCCAAGAAGCTGGGACTACCGGTGCACACCCCTAGGCCCAACTGGTTTTTGTATTTTTAGTAGGGACAGGGTTTCACCATATTAGCCAGACTGGTCTTGAACTCCTGTCCTAAGGTGATCCATCCACCTTGGCCTCCCAAAGTGCTGGGATTTCAGGTGTGAACCACCACGCCCAGCCTAACCATTCTTAATATACAGATTTTTTTTCAGTCTTTTTTATATACCTAAATGTAAATATGAGCTCCTACTGCAAACACTTTACAATTTGTATTTTCTACCAACATATATTGTCATCATTGTTCTAGATCACTGGATATTTTATAGTATCACTTTCTATATTGAGATGCTGTAAACTCACATATATTCACATTTATATAAATGTTTACATATTTATAATATTTTAACATATTTATAGTATATATAATATTTCTATAGAGATAGCATGTATTCACTTATATTCACTGCCATAAAATTCATACTTTAAAAGTGAACAATATGGTGATTTGTCTGTATCTTCACAAGGTTATACAACAGTCACTGCTGTCAAATTCTAGAACATTCCATTACCCCCCACCCTGAAAACCCAGGGCAGTTACCACCCTTCCATCGCTCCTTCCCTCATCCTGTGGCAGCCACTCAAGTACTTTCTGTTTGTCTGAATTCCCCTCTTCTGGACATTTCGTAGAAGTGGAATTATACAATATATGGTTTTCTGCGTGTGGCTTCTCTTTTTTTTTTTTTTTTTTTTTTTTTGAGACAGGGTCTTGCTCTGTCACCCAGGCTGGAGTGCAGTGCTGCAATCTCAGCTCACTGCAAACTCTGCGATCCTCCCACCTCAGCCTCCCAAGTAGCTGGGACCAAGATGTACACCACCATACCTGATTTGTATTTTTGGTAGACAGGATTTTGCCATGTTGGCCAGGCTGGTTTCAAACTTCTGGGCTCAAGTCATCTGCCTGCTTCAGCCTCCCGAAGTGCTGGGATTGTAGGCGTGAGCTACGGTGTCCAGCCTGTGTGGCTTCTTTTGTTCAACATAAGGTTTTCAGGGTTCATCCACGTATCGGTACGTTATTCATTTTTACTGATGGATAGTATTTCACTGTGTGGATGTACATTTTATATTTATCCATTCATCAGCTGATGGCCATTGGTTTTTTTTGTCTGCTTTATGGCTACTGTGAAGAGTGCTATTGTGAACATTTGTCTGCAAGTTTTTGTTTGAACTTCTGTTTTCAATTCTTTTGGATATATACCAAGGACTGGAGTTACTGGGTCATAATAGTAAAGGTGTGTAACTTTTTGAGGGACTCCCCAAACTGTTTTTCACAGTGGCTGTACTTTTTCACATTTACATAAGCAATGTATGAGGGTTCCAGTGTCACCACATCCTCACCAGTACTTGTTAATATCTGTCCTTTTGGCTGGAGCCATCCCAGTTGACGTGGAGTGGTATTTCCCAGTGGCTTTGATTTGCAGAATACCTAATGATTGATTTGTCTAATGTGGAGCTTCTTTTCACGTGCTTGTTGGCCACTTGTATTGTATAGTCTATTTGGAGTAATATCTATTCAGATCCTTTGCCCACTTTTCAGTTGGGTTATTTGTCTTTTTGTTATTGAGTTTTAAGAGATCTTTACACATTATAGATAGTAGACCCTTATCATATATAGGATTTGCAAATGATTTCTCCCATTCTGTGGGTTATCTTTTCATTTTCATTTTTTTAAAACTTATTTTAGGTTCAGGGGTACATGTGAAGGTTTATTACATAGGTAAACTCATGTCACAGGGGTTTGTTACACAGATTATTTCATCCCCCAGGAATTAAGCCCAGTACCCAATAGTTATCTTTTCTGTTCCTCTCCCTCCTCCAAACCTCTACCCTCTAGTGTCTGTTTCCTTCTTTGTGTTTATGAGTTCTCATCATTTAGCTCTCACTAATAAGTGAGAACATGCAGTATTCGCCTGCATTAGCTGGCGGCTGAGGATAATGGCCTCCAGCTCCATCCGTGTCCGTACAAAGGACATGTTCTTTTTTATGGCTGCATATCCTTTCATTTTCTTGATAGTATCTTTTGAAGCAAAAGATTTTTAATTTTTGTGAAGTCCACTTTATCTAGTTTGTCTTTGCTTACTTCTGCTTTTGATGTCATCTCTAAGAAAATAGTGTCTAATATAGTCATGAAGTTTTATAGCTATGTTTTCTTCCAAGAGTTGTAAAGTTTTAGCTCTTGTACTTTGAGGTGATTTTTGTATATAGTATGAGGTAGGAGTCTAACTTTGTTCTTTTGTATGTGGATATCCAGTTATTCCAGCATAATTTGTTGGAAAGACTGTCTCCCATTGGATTGTCCTAGCATCCTTGTTGAAAATCAACTGACCATAAATTTATGGGTTCACTTCTGGACTGTCAATTCTATTCCATTGGTCTATATGACTGTCTTATGTGAACATGGGATGTCTGTTTATTTACTTGATTTCCTTAGTTTTTTCAATGACATTTTGTAGTTTTCAGTGTGTAGATCTTCCACTTACTTATTCATACATATTTATAAATATTTTATAATTAAGCATATTTATAAATATTTTATAAACATATAAATATTTTATTCTTTTTGATGATATTATAAATGGAATTGGTTTCTGAGTATATTTGGATTATTCATTGCAAGTGTGTAGCAATACAATGGATTGATTTTTGTAACATCTTGTGTTCTGCAGCCTTTCTGAACTCCTTTATTAGCCCTAAGAGTTTTTTTTGTTGTAAATTCCTTATGATTTTGTACCTACAAGAGCATGTCATCTGTGATTAGAATTAATTTTACTTTCTTACCAATCTGGATGCGTTTTCTTTCTTTTTCTTGCCTAATTGTCCAGACTAAAGCCTCTGGTATAATGTGGACGAGAAGTGGTGAGAGCAGAGACACGCTTGTCTAGTTTCTGATCTTAGGAGAAAGCTATCAGATTTTCACACTAAGTACAATGTTAGTTGTGAGTGTTTTGAACTTGCCCTTTATCAAGTTGAGGAAGTTCCCTTTTATGTTTAGTTGTTCAGTGTTTATATTATGAAAATCTGTTGGATTTTGTCTAATGCTTTTTCTGCATCTATTGAGAAGATCATATGGTTTTGTCCTTTATTCTATTATATGGCAAATTACATTGATTTTGACCAACTTTGAATTTCTGGAATAAATTCCATTTGGTCATGGTATATAATCCTTTATGTATGTTTTTAGGTTTAGTTTGCTAGTATTTTGTTGAGGATTTTCCTATATCTTATCTATATTGTATCTATTATCACTTTTAATGGCTGCATAAGGCTTAATTATGTGGATATACCATAATCTAACCAATTAGACTTTAAGTTATTTCTTTTCTTGCCATTGTTGTTGTTATAATCAAGGATAAGCTCATCACTCCTGCTCAGATAGCTTTGTATTCATTCATGAGTATTTTTGTAGGATACATTCCTACAAATGGAATAATGGAACCAAAGGTTATGCACACATGTTTGTCTCATCTTGTCATTGACATTTTCAAGTTGTTTATAGTGGGTTTTTTTTTTTTTCAGAAGTTTTCAATTTTCAAGTAAGTCACATCTGTTTTTTCTTTATGTATTCTGCCTTTGCCTGTAGGCTCAGAGAGGCCTCTCCTACCGTATTCAGGATAATCTCCTATATTTTCTTTCTTTTTTCTTTTTTAATTTTTCGAGACAAGATTTCACTATGTTGCCCAGGTTGAAGTGTGGTCTTTTTTCTTTTTTAGTTTTTCGAGACAGGGTCTCACTATGTTGCCCGGGCTGGAGTGCAGTGGCTATTTGCAAGCACAATCATAGTGTGCTACAGCCTTGATCTCCTGGGCTCAAGCAATCCTCACTCCTCAGCCTCCCAAGTAGCTGAGATTACAAGCTCACCAGCTATTGTGCTCAGCTAAAACAATCCATTCTTTATCCTAGATTAGTCATGCCATCTTCCTCATAATCTAAATTCTTATTTCTGGGCTTTGCCATGATCCAGTGCTCTTCTTTGTATTCCTGAACCATGCCATTGTAATTTTTTACTTTTCTGATCTATTTTACTATCTGGTAGTACAAATGGTTTGTGTGTGTGTGTGTGTGTGTGTGTGTGTGTATGGAATTTTCTTCTTTAGAGAAGAATCAAGTTATTTCATAGCTTCTATAGAGAATAATCAATTATTCTACCAGATGAATTTTAGGATAATTTTATAAATAATTTTCATCGTATTTCTAATCTGATTAGAATTTTTATTGGAATTACATCACATTTATAAAATTGTTTACAGAGAATGAATATCCATTGGGAGAGCATGGTATGCTTTTCATCCAGTCTTCTTTTTTGTCATTCAGAAAAGCATGAATTTTGGG
>NW_012110863.1:479860-484436 GCF_000951045.1 Mandrillus leucophaeus | reverse complement strand
TCTTGAAACCCTTACATTTTGGAGAGGTACACATTAAGCATTGAGGACCAAGTAGGATGGAAATATGATTTTGCACTTTGTGCATGTGTGCGTGTAAGAAAGAGAAGAGAGAGAGATTGTGAGAGGCAGGAGAGAGAGGGGGAGAGGCCATCAGAACTTGGGGAGAGCAGAGCCCGCCTGCTTCCTGAGTGAAGCGTTGCTCAAGCGCTCTCTGCCCAGCCCCCTCTGAGTGTGGTTTTCCTCCCAGGCCAGCACCAAACTCAGAATAGAGTGGCTGACTTGCTGATTGAGGTCGGCAGCTCCCGAGAAGCAGGAGAAGCAGAGTTTTGCAGTAAGTACATGGTTGGTTATTATTTAAGACAGAGATGGAAAATCTTAGGATAGCTGGGGAAGAGGTGCTTCTGCTTTAGGTACAAT
Organism: Mandrillus leucophaeus; assembly: GCF_000951045.1. Classification (NCBI taxonomy): domain Eukaryota; kingdom Metazoa; phylum Chordata; class Mammalia; order Primates; family Cercopithecidae; genus Mandrillus; species Mandrillus leucophaeus. The sequence goes on along the minus strand of NW_012110863.1, from coordinate 484,019 downwards.
GTCTTACAGACCCAGTGGATCTTGGTGTGACTAAGGCAGTATGAATACATTCTCCCGTGGTGCATGGACTGGATAAGTTAATGACACATGCATGATTTTGGGGGGGCTGAAAAAGGATTTGAAACCCATCTTCTGATGTCTTGAAAGAAAATGGTCTTCTCGCTGCTTGTCACCTGTTTCATCTTGCAAGGAAAGGATGATTAATGCCGACTTCAAGTAAATATATGAAGTTCTTTAGAAAAGAAGCGCTGTGAGTACTAATTAGTAGCAGTGTGTAGATTATTTTCCCATCCAGGGTGAATAGGGCTGCTTCTGTGCATTCTTTTTGCCAAGTGTGGGATGTCTAAGGTCCTGTGAAGAGAACCACCCACTTAACTAGTGCTTAGCCCCTGGAACGTTCTCGAGTCATCTCCCCTTGGAGATCAGCAGTGTAGTGTGCCCTGTCATCTGGCAGAGGGTCTGATAATGTCCCAGTGCTCAACATCTGGGCAATACATGCATCGTGTTAGGGTCTGAAATGAGATGCTTGTGAAGCCCAGATGGCAGAATTTCAAGCAATAATATGATAAAGTTGGCGGCTTTTCTGAGAAGTTATTTATTATATGGTTGCTTGAGACCGTTTTCCTCCATACCCCCTCACAGGGCTGAAGATACCTTAAAATCTCTCTTACCCACTCTGTTTCTAGAAATTAAGTTTTTGCTTTTTATTTCCTTGTCCCACTGACTCTAATTTCCTATTGGAATAAAATGTTTAGCTTAGCGGTGCAGGAGGTCCACACTAAGTTTTCTTGGGAAATGTGGCTTCTGCCCCTTCTCGATAGAATGCGAAGGTGCTGCTCCTGCTGCAGAACTCACTGGTGTGGCTGCTTCTGCTCCTTTACAGCTCAGCTCCATAGACCCTGTGTCTCTGTGGTTCTGTTTTAGAGTAGCCGTGTTTCACTTCCTTTAACCTTTCCTTTACCAAGTGAGTTAACATGCAAGGCTATCCAAACGGAGGAGCCCCCAAGGCAGGAGAGGGGGTGCAAAATAAGCAATACTAAACTCATTTGAAAACGTGAAATTGAAATAAACCACCACTTGTGAAGTATCATTCCTCATTCCAATTTTATTTTTCCAATGTGTTAACTTTTTTTTTTTTTTAGACGGAGCCTCGCTGTTGTCACCCAGGCTGGAGTGTGGTGGCTTGATCTTGGCTTACTGCAACCTCTGCCTCCTGAGTTCAAGTGATTCTCCTGTCATAGCCTCCCGAATAGCTGGGACTACAGGTGCATGCCACCACGCCCAGCTAATTTTTGTATTTTTAGTAGAGACAGGGTTTCACCACATTGTCCAGGCTGGTCTCAAACTCCTGACCTCGGGTGATCCACCTGCCTTGGCCTCCCAAAGTGCTGGGATTACAGGTGTAATCCCAGAGGTCAGAGAGATGGGTGGACAGGTAGGTGAGTGGTGCAGCCAGGATGGGAATGCAAGTGTCTCTCAATCCAGAGCTCGTGCTCTGATATGGCATTTCAGTAAATTCAGAAATTGGAGAAAATAGTAACTTAATCCCACACCCTAAACCAACTGTTAAAATTTCTGTATTTCTTGCTGGGTGTGGTGGCTCGCACCTGAAATCCCAGCTACTCAGGAGGAGAAGAAGGAGGATTGCTTGAGACCAGGAGTTCGAGACCAGCCTGGGAAACATAGCAAGACCACTGTCTCCAAAATAAAAAGAAAAAAAAATTAGCCAGGGCTGGGCATGGTAGGTCATGCCTGTAATCCCAGCACTTTGGGAGGCTGAAGCAGGTAGATTGCTTGAGCTCAGGAGTTCAAGACCAGCCTGGGCAACATAGTGATAGCTCATCTCTACAGAAAAATCAAAACACAAGCTGGGTGTGGTGATATGCACCTGTAGCGCCAGCTACTCAAGAGGCTGATGTAAGAGGATCGCTTGAAATCAGGAGGTTGAGGCTGCAGTGAGCTGTGATCATGCCACTGCATTTCACCTTGCCCAACAGAGCAAGACCCTGTCTCAAAAAAATAAAAATTAAAATAAGAAAATAAATAATTAGCCAGCTATGGTGTTGCATGCCTGTAGTCCCAGCTACTCCAGAGGATCACTCGTGCCTAGGAATTCGAGGTTACAATGAACTGTGATCTCACCACTGCATTTCACTCTGAGTGACGGAGTGTGATCCTGTCTCTAAAAAAATTATATATTTCTTTCTACCTGTACAACTAGATATTATAGCATAAGGCTTTAAAAATGTTATGTAGTTTCACAATTATTACTCTATTATTCTTTTGAGACAGAATCTCTCTCTGTCGCCCAGGTTGGAGTGCAGTACCGCGATCTCAGCTCACTGTGACTTCTGCCTCCCAGCCTCAAGCTACCCTCCCACCTCAGCCTTCCAGGTAGCTGGGATTACAGGCGTGTGCCACCATGCCCAGCTAATTTTTGTATTTTTGGTAGAGATGGAGTTTCACTATGGTTCCCAGGCTGGTCTTGAGCTCCTGAGTTGAAGCGGTCTGCCTGCCTTGGCCTCCTAAAGTCCTGGGATTACAGGGATGAGCCACTGCACCCAGCCTAGTTTGACAATTATTTAATGGCATAAAATATTTTATTAAGTGATTGGTCCATAAATTATTTAACTCTTCCCTGTTTTTTAAAATTAGGTTGCTTTTCTTTTTCTTTGTTTTTGTTTTTTGCTATTATAAGTAGTAGATTAGTAACTGTCTTTGTCCATGGAACTTTCCTTATGTTTTTGGATTGTATCTGTAGGGTAGAGTTTCAGGTGTGAGATTACTGGGTAAAAGGGCATAACCATTTTAATGATGCTTGGTATGTGTTGCTAAATTACTTTCTATCAACACAGTGTGTTGGAGCATTCATTCAATTTCATCCATTCCACCAGCCAACAGCATCATGGGGAAAAAAGAGTAAGAAAAACAGAACCGAACCTCTTTATGGTATTTTGCATTTCTTTTAATACAGCTAGGCTGAACATTTTTTACGTGCTTGTTTATAAGTTGTACTTTCTCTTTTGATCATTTTATGGGATCATAATGCTGGCTTTTTGGGGCCGATTTATATGGGTAAGATTTATTTGCCATATTTTTGTCAGTTATTTTCCCCAGTCTATTGTTTACCTTTTTAAAATGAGTTTTTAAAACACATGCAGGCATTTAACATTTTTATATAGTCAAATTGGTTCATTTTTTTGGGTAAGTCTTCTATATTAGAGATCTAATTTCTCTGTTTTTAAGTCGTTTATTTTCTTCTAGTATTTTCTTTCACGGATGATGTGAAAGTAAATTTAAACTGACTTTAAAAAATGCTAACCAGTTTTTCCAGTATCATTTATGAGCCACCCTTATGTTTTCTAATATTTTATGATTTTTTCTTTATATATCTCCAGCTTTTCTATTATATGATTTTTTCTGGATTATTTGATTATTTACAGGAGCAGTCTATTTCTACGCCATTATCACACTGTGATAACTTTTGTTGCTTTTTTTTTTTTTGAGATGGAATTTTGCTATGTGGCCCAGGCTGAAGTACAGTGGTGCAATCTTGTCTCACCACAACCTCTGCCTCCCGGGTTCAAGTGATTCTCCTGCCTCAGCCTCTTGAGTAGCTGGGATTACAGGTGCCCGCCACCACGCCTGGCTAAGTTTTGTATTTTTAGTAGAGATGGGGTTTTGCCATGTTGTCCAGGCTGGTCTCGGGCTCCTGACCTCAGGTGATCCACCCGTCTCAGCCTCCCAAAGTGCTGGGATTACAAGCATGAGCCACCGCACTCAGCCTGTTGCTTTTATGATATGGAGAGAAAATGAGTTGTGTGGAGTAGTACTGAGTGAACATAGGATTCTGGTTAAGCCCATGGGCACTGGAGGCAGATGGCTCAGCCTTAACTTATCTGTCCCTCAGTCTTATTATCTGTAAAATGGGGATAAAATTAATAATAGTATCTATTCCATAGGGTTGTTGGAGTGAGGAAATAAAAGCTAAATTAAAACACACACACCGAAAAAGTATTGGTGTAGGTAGATGTATAGAGAGACTATCTGAGGCATATAGAGATGACTTTATATACATGAGTATGGATTATATTACATATATACGTAAAAATACATTCGTATTTTTATAGAGTCAAACATGTCATTCTTTCCCTCTATG
>NW_012110863.1:476403-479810 GCF_000951045.1 Mandrillus leucophaeus | reverse complement strand
CTGATTAGAATTTTTATTGGAATTACATCACATTTATAAAATTGTTTACAGAGAATGAATATCCATTGGGAGAGCATGGTATGCTTTTCATCCAGTCTTCTTTTTTGTCATTCAGAAAAGCATGAATTTTGGGAGGGCGACTGTAACTTTCTTACCAGGTCTATTTATGGATAGTTACTATTGTAAGTAGGATTTTTTAAAACATGTGATAACTTATTTAGGTATATTATTTTATTATAAGGTTAATAATACTTATTTTAGAAAATTTAGAAGCTACAATGTGAATTTAAAAAGTAAATGACCCTCAGTCTGAGAGATAAGCACTGTTAACATTTTGTGTGTATCTTTCTATTGATAGATTTACAGTGTAATGAGGGAAGTAAGACATGATCACATGAAAGGCTTAATAATCCAAGACGCTGTTGAGTGACTAGCTTGTACTTTTTTTCTGCCTAGCTTTTTTTCTCCTTTTGGAAACTGCTTTTCCCATAACTAGTGGAGCTGCCAATCATCCAGGTCCCTCTCCACTGCGAATGGGTTGGACAGTGTATCACCTCAGGCTCTTTTCTGGGAGAGACTCTCTAATCTGGAATCTCAAATGCTAAAGACCTCTAGTCCTGCAGTGCTGCCGGGCAAGGCCTTCCTATCCTCAGAGCACCCCTGTTTGAATCATACTAGTTTAGAAGAGTGAAGTTACAGGTGATTCAAAATCATTCCTGATGACATCATTGGACCTCAAGGTCTAGCTGGCTTAAAGCCAGCCTGAATTCATCCTAGACTTTCCTAAATCAGTAAAGCCAACAAACTCACTATTTTGCTTAAGCAAACTTGAGTTAGGTGTCTGTCATTTGCAGAGTCCCTACCACTACCACCTCCTGTGTCTGTGCCATGGTGCCACATGGGGAGTCACCGAGATGAGTTAGGACCCTGTATGCCCCTTGCCCCCCAGGAGGATGGGTGTTCCTCAGTGAGAGCAGGTTCAGTGCATTGTACCTGTTGTCTCCTTCAAGGCAAAGCGGGATGGCCATGAGAGGCAGCAGCCTTGGCCAAGTGGGGCATGGGGCTGCCGTGCCAGGCCAGGCTGGCTCTGAACTGTTCTTTACTGCACTCTGTTCATTAGAATGACAGAGTCTGAGTCTGGAGTTAGAATTATAGTGAACATGGGGGATTCTGTGTCATAGAGGCTCTGCAAACCCATGCCACCTGCTATATAAGAGCTCTCTGCCATGCAAGAGCAGACTCGCTGCCTTCCACACCTATTATCCAGTAAAATAGCAGTAAAAATGCAGCTTGTGGCAATGACTAAGCTTAGCCCAGGCCTGCTGATGGAGTTCTTGGTGCCTGTGGATATAACACATATTGCTCGTTTACCTTCAGAACATTTTTTCGGTGTTTTCTGGGCAGTGTATTTGCTCCCCGTTGCAGTAGGTCATTGTCACTGGGGCTGACTCTAGGCCGTCCATAGTAGCAGGGAGCGTAGACCCCAGGTTTTGTGAGGATGCCCATATCATTTTGGAGCTCCCTGAATTCAAAATTAAGTATGAAAAGATTTATTTGGAATGAAAAAAATTACAACAAATTATTGAAGCCTAGGCGTTTCAGATGCCTACCTCTGAGATCCCTTTAGTTGGCTCACCAGAAGCCCCTGCTGCGATATGCTTCCTGGTCACAGCCCGACTTCCCCTTCCCACCTAGAACTCACAGTGCTCACAGGGTCATGGCAAGGTGGTGGGGCACGGCTGAAGCTTCAGGGTAAATGCATTTGTGGAGAGCAGACTGAGTTTTTGTTTTTGTTTTTAAATCTGTTCAATGTCTCAGGGAGCAATCAGCAAAAAGCTAGCCAGCCTACGTCTTGAAACCCTTACATTTTGGAGAGGTACACATTAAGCATTGAGGACCAAGTAGGATGGAAATATGATTTTGCACTTTGTGCATGTGTGCGTGTAAGAAAGAGAAGAGAGAGAGATTGTGAGAGGCAGGAGAGAGAGGGGGAGAGGCCATCAGAACTTGGGGAGAGCAGAGCCCGCCTGCTTCCTGAGTGAAGCGTTGCTCAAGCGCTCTCTGCCCAGCCCCCTCTGAGTGTGGTTTTCCTCCCAGGCCAGCACCAAACTCAGAATAGAGTGGCTGACTTGCTGATTGAGGTCGGCAGCTCCCGAGAAGCAGGAGAAGCAGAGTTTTGCAGTAAGTACATGGTTGGTTATTATTTAAGACAGAGATGGAAAATCTTAGGATAGCTGGGGAAGAGGTGCTTCTGCTTTAGGTACAATGTCTTACAGACCCAGTGGATCTTGGTGTGACTAAGGCAGTATGAATACATTCTCCCGTGGTGCATGGACTGGATAAGTTAATGACACATGCATGATTTTGGGGGGGCTGAAAAAGGATTTGAAACCCATCTTCTGATGTCTTGAAAGAAAATGGTCTTCTCGCTGCTTGTCACCTGTTTCATCTTGCAAGGAAAGGATGATTAATGCCGACTTCAAGTAAATATATGAAGTTCTTTAGAAAAGAAGCGCTGTGAGTACTAATTAGTAGCAGTGTGTAGATTATTTTCCCATCCAGGGTGAATAGGGCTGCTTCTGTGCATTCTTTTTGCCAAGTGTGGGATGTCTAAGGTCCTGTGAAGAGAACCACCCACTTAACTAGTGCTTAGCCCCTGGAACGTTCTCGAGTCATCTCCCCTTGGAGATCAGCAGTGTAGTGTGCCCTGTCATCTGGCAGAGGGTCTGATAATGTCCCAGTGCTCAACATCTGGGCAATACATGCATCGTGTTAGGGTCTGAAATGAGATGCTTGTGAAGCCCAGATGGCAGAATTTCAAGCAATAATATGATAAAGTTGGCGGCTTTTCTGAGAAGTTATTTATTATATGGTTGCTTGAGACCGTTTTCCTCCATACCCCCTCACAGGGCTGAAGATACCTTAAAATCTCTCTTACCCACTCTGTTTCTAGAAATTAAGTTTTTGCTTTTTATTTCCTTGTCCCACTGACTCTAATTTCCTATTGGAATAAAATGTTTAGCTTAGCGGTGCAGGAGGTCCACACTAAGTTTTCTTGGGAAATGTGGCTTCTGCCCCTTCTCGATAGAATGCGAAGGTGCTGCTCCTGCTGCAGAACTCACTGGTGTGGCTGCTTCTGCTCCTTTACAGCTCAGCTCCATAGACCCTGTGTCTCTGTGGTTCTGTTTTAGAGTAGCCGTGTTTCACTTCCTTTAACCTTTCCTTTACCAAGTGAGTTAACATGCAAGGCTATCCAAACGGAGGAGCCCCCAAGGCAGGAGAGGGGGTGCAAAATAAGCAATACTAAACTCATTTGAAAACGTGAAATTGAAATAAACCACCACTTGTGAAGTATCATTCCTCATTCCAATTTTATTTTTCCAATGTGTTAACTTTTTTTTTTTTTT
>NW_012110863.1:468112-472433 GCF_000951045.1 Mandrillus leucophaeus | reverse complement strand
CTGGAGGCAGATGGCTCAGCCTTAACTTATCTGTCCCTCAGTCTTATTATCTGTAAAATGGGGGTAAAATTAATAATAGTATCTATTCCATAGGGTTGTTGGAGTGAGGAAATAAAAGCTAAATTAAAACACACACACCGAAAAAGTATTGGTGTAGGTAGATGTATAGAGAGACTATCTGAGGCATATAGAGATGACTTTATATACATGAGTATGGATTATATTACATATATACGTAAAAATACATTCGTATTTTTATAGAGTCAAACATGTCATTCTTTCCCTCTATGGCTTAAGACAACCTTTCATGTAATCTTGGGAGACAGGAAAGGTTGTGTTAGCCACAGAGGGAAAGAATGACACGTTTGAGTCGCCGTATGCTAAAAACTTGGTACACTGAAAGACAGGTATGTGGCCGAGAGAAATACATGCAGCCCACATACCACAAAGAGTACTACTCACAATAAATGATTCCAGCAATCAACTAGAAAAAACACACCAGAGAAAAATGGGCAAAGGTTATAAAAAAGCAATTCCTAGAAGAAGGAATATAGAAGGCCAATAAACATACAATGTTCAACCTCAATAATAGTCATAGAAATGCAAATCCAAATACTCATGAAATGTCATTTCCCATGCAACATATTGGCAAAAATGGAAAATATGAATAATATTGCAGTGTGGAGAGAACATAGGAAGATAGGCACTGGCAGTCATCACTAATGGGAACAAAAATTAGTAAAGCTTTTTTGTATGGCAAATTTATAAAATCTATCAAAAGGTAAAATATGCTTACCTTTGATTTGTCTTAGAAAAGCACTGTACATGTTTTTAAGTAAACATAAACAATATAAACATATTTATGTTAAAAAATGTAAGCTATATATTTTTATTTGTATGTACATAAAAATTCATTTAATAAAAAGCAATGGATGTGTGATATCAAACTGTTGTTTCCTGTGTCACCTCTGGAGAGGGAAGTAGAATTAGGGCAAGGTTGCTTTTTCCTCTTGCTAGATATCCTCCTGTGTTTGAATATTTCATGAGTCTGAATTTGTGTATTTGTATAAAGTAAACAAACAGACAATTTTCCAGACCCACAGGCAAGAAGAATCTTGGGAACAGGATGCTAGCTGTAGAAGCTCAAGGTTGGGAAAGCGAGTGACAGATTTTGGGAAGAATAAGCATTTGGTGGCAGTGTTTAAAGATGCTTTAAAGGTCTTAACTTATGTTTAGAAAAGGAAGCCACCCAAGAAGCATGGAGGAAAAGCTGCTTTATTGATGGGTGCTGACCTCTTCTATCTCCTGTCCCTGTTTTCAGGCTTTGTGCAGTTGCGTTCCCACACACGGCTCGTAGACGCCCCCCGAGGCACTGTTCTCCTCATTTTCTTTTCCATCCTGTGTTCCTTATCTCTGGTTTATTGATTTATTATTTTTGTATTTATTTTTAGGGACAGGGTCTCTTCTGTTACCCAGGCTGGAGTGCAGTGATGAGATTATAGCTCACTGCAGTCTCAACCTCCTGTGCTCAAGAGGTCTTCCCACATCAGCCTCCTGAGTAGCCTCCTGAGTAGGGACTACAGGTGTGCACCACCATGCCTGGCTTATTTATTTATTTGTAGGTATAGAGGCTTTCTACAGGCTGTTCTTGAACTCCTGGGCTCAAGTGATCCTCCCACCTTGATCTCTCAAAGTGCTGGGATTACAGGCGTGAACCACTGTGTCCAGCCTCTCTAGTTTAAAAAACGGTCATCTGAGGTTCAAAATAAGCTCTTCCTCCATTATCCACCCAGCAGACATCCAGCACCCAGTCTGAGCTGGGCAGTGTGCCAGGCCCTCGGGAGATAAGGGTGAGCAAGAGAGAACGTGCCAGTCTCTAGGGACCTACGCATGGGTTGGGGAGGAAGGACAGTAAATACTGATGAATTATATCACTGACTGTGATGGTAGCTGTGAAGCTGCTGTTGGGGGCTGTGGTGGAGAGTCACAGAGGAGGGATCCTTTCCCTGGGTGGTCAGGAGGCGCAAGGAAACTAGGGTCCTCTGAGGAGAGCCTGCGTCACTCCAGTCTCTCCCATTCCATCCCTTTCTCCACACCCCTACCGCCATATCTTCATTCCTTTCACTGGGACCCCTGTTTCCCAGATTTTGGTTCTTTTATGCCTCTTTTCACAGTTGTTGCCATTGTCAACTACCATTACTTATTACAGTTCCTAAAATTGACTTAACATTATTAATGGATCTTGAAAGGACTTAACCGTGAGAAACAATGAAAATGAAATGATGCTAAATTTGCAAGTGAAGATGATAAGTAATGAAGGCAAAACTCTGAACGTGGTCTAGAAGGGGTGGATGGGGTTGCTTTGATCACAGAGGGATGCTATTTATGTGGGCGAAAGGGAATGTATTAGGATTAGATATTTAGCTGGCAGAGGGGGACTCTCTTGTCAGTGAACTCAGGGAGGACACTGTAGGAAAGAGATCACCGGAAGAGGGAGAGACTGCAGAGCATGTATTTATTTTCTTTGATTACAAGAATGAGATAAGCCAGCAACACATTACAACTCGGGGGATCAGAGGGCCCCTCTGAGACAGACTGCGGGAGCCACACCTGGTTGCTACGGTAACGGGCCTCCTTGTAACGAAAAGAGCCACAAGTGCCCACAATAAATGGCTTGGGGCAGAGGAGCAACAAGGGGCCTGCCTTGCTGCCTGCTGGGGAAGGCAGACTCGGGGAGGTTTCGCAGTAGGTAAAGAATGCGATCCTCGGGGGAGGGTCTTGGGTTGTCTTGAGTCTGGGAGCCTGAGAGCCTCTCTGGGTCTCACTGATGAGGTCTGAACATAGGGAAGGGAAGTCCTCCTGGCTTCTCCTGCGCTGCCTGCGAGCCTTTGCTGCATGGGAGGAGCCCCAGGACAAGAAGCGGTCCAGCGGCTTTTGTGAGCTGGCTTGGGATGCTGAGAGATTTGGGCATTCCCTTGGCCATCCTGAGGAGGGCCGGGCCCACATGATGGGATCAGTGCAGGTGGGGGTGGTCCTGCTCACCGGCCTCACCCCTGTAGCTGCAGGAACTTGAAATCCCCACCCCATACTTGCTTTCTCCTTCCTGCCACAGTATCCCTCCTCCTCGCTTTGCTGTTCCCTGTGCCTGTGGGTTTCTGTCCCTTTTGTCATCCAGTTCATGCTTATTATCCTGGGAGGGTCCCCAAAGGGTCTTTTCCTCCCCCCCTGGGTCCTGCGCCCCTTGGATAAGCTCTAAAAAGTCACACAGTGCCTTTTTTTAGTAGAGTTTTCCCAGTTGATATCTGGTATTTCCAAGGCCATTTGATAGTTCCCTACACCGGATGGTGAGCCCCAGGTGGGGAGGGGTGGTGTTTGGTTTTGCCCATCCTGTGTCCTGGTGCCTACTGCAGTGCCTAGGTACAGGAGGTGCTTCCAGAATGATTCTCCAGCTAACAAATGAATGAGATAGTCCCCAGCTGTTTGTGTAAACGAGTGAATTCCCATGACTCCTTTTGAGCCTGGTGTTTCTTTCCCAGTGCAGCAGGGCACTGGGAGTGAAGGGGAGAAGAGGGCCTGGGGAGTGGGGATGCGGGTGTGCGTGTGAACCATGGTAGGAAGCCTGGGTTTTATTCCAAGGGACAGAGGGACCCACTGGAGGGCTCTGAGCAGAGGAGTGATGGGATCTGACCTACATTTCTAAAGGATCACTGTGGTTAGCGTGGAAAGATTAGCCAGGCGGAGGGAGAGGGCTGAGGAGAGGATGGAGGTGAATTAGAGGGGTGGTGGCATCTGGAAGATTGGGGTGGACTGGGATCTGTCCGGAATGTAGAGCCCACGGGTGCAGCGTTCTGGGCCTCAGGATCTCGTGATGTGTTTGTTGCTCTGATCTGTGCTCTAACTTTTCACAGGTGAGCCGTGCTGTGGCCCTGAGTTTCCCACATTATAACACACACATAACTTTTCAATCAACAAACCTTTGCTGCCCCCAAAGCCACCCCAGGAGCCCCTGGGGCCCATGTGTGCCAGTTTAGGCCGCGGTGGCCCCACCTGCAGCCGGCTAGCTGTTCAGACTCCTCCTGCTGCGCCCGCTGCCTCCTTCCATCACAGATGATACTGAGTTGCCACCAGTCACATAAGGAAAAGGCACCCTCAAAGTCTCAGCTCTTTAACCTGCCATTCTGGGCCTCTGCCATCCGCTGCCACCCTGTTTTCCAGCACTATTCTGCATAACTTCCACCGTGCTCGCCCGCTGTGGCCAAACAGCACCGCTCCTTGCTTGCTTTTGGGGGTGCTCCTCTTCTTACCTGGAATGCCCTCTCCT
>NW_012110863.1:420807-468062 GCF_000951045.1 Mandrillus leucophaeus | reverse complement strand
TGAGAGCCTCTCTGGGTCTCACTGATGAGGTCTGAACATAGGGAAGGGAAGTCCTCCTGGCTTCTCCTGCGCTGCCTGCGAGCCTTTGCTGCATGGGAGGAGCCCCAGGACAAGAAGCGGTCCAGCGGCTTTTGTGAGCTGGCTTGGGATGCTGAGAGATTTGGGCATTCCCTTGGCCATCCTGAGGAGGGCTGGGCCCACATGATGGGATCAGTGCAGGTGGGGGTGGTCCTGCTCACCGGCCTCACCCCTGTAGCTGCAGGAACTTGAAATCCCCACCCCATACTTGCTTTCTCCTTCCTGCCACAGTATCCCTCCTCCTCGCTTTGCTGTTCCCTGTGCCTGTGGGTTTCTGTCCCTTTTGTCATCCAGTTCATGCTTATTATCCTGGGAGGGTCCCCAAAGGGTCTTTTCCTCCCCCCCTGGGTCCTGCGCCCCTTGGATAAGCTCTAAAAAGTCACACAGTGCCTTTTTTTAGTAGAGTTTTCCCAGTTGATATCTGGTATTTCCAAGGCCATTTGATAGTTCCCTACACCGGATGGTGAGCCCCAGGTGGGGAGGGGTGGTGTTTGGTTTTGCCCATCCTGTGTCCTGGTGCCTACTGCAGTGCCTAGGTACAGGAGGTGCTTCCAGAATGATTCTCCAGCTAACAAATGAATGAGATAGTCCCCAGCTGTTTGTGTAAACGAGTGAATTCCCATGACTCCTTTTGAGCCTGGTGTTTCTTTCCCAGTGCAGCAGGGCACTGGGAGTGAAGGGGAGAAGAGGGCCTGGGGAGTGGGGATGCGGGTGTGCGTGTGAACCATGGTAGGAAGCCTGGGTTTTATTCCAAGGGACAGAGGGACCCACTGGAGGGCTCTGAGCAGAGGAGTGATGGGATCTGACCTACATTTCTAAAGGATCACTGTGGTTAGCGTGGAAAGATTAGCCAGGCGGAGGGAGAGGGCTGAGGAGAGGATGGAGGTGAATTAGAGGGGTGGTGGCATCTGGAAGATTGGGGTGGACTGGGATCTGTCCGGAATGTAGAGCCCACGGGTGCAGCGTTCTGGGCCTCAGGATCTCGTGATGTGTTTGTTGCTCTGATCTGTGCTCTAACTTTTCACAGGTGAGCCGTGCTGTGGCCCTGAGTTTCCCACATTATAACACACACATAACTTTTCAATCAACAAACCTTTGCTGCCCCCAAAGCCACCCCAGGAGCCCCTGGGGCCCATGTGTGCCAGTTTAGGCCGCGGTGGCCCCACCTGCAGCCGGCTAGCTGTTCAGACTCCTCCTGCTGCGCCAGCTGCCTCCTTCCATCACAGATGATACTGAGTTGCCACCAGTCACATAAGGAAAAGGCACCCTCAAAGTCTCAGCTCTTTAACCTGCCATTCTGGGCCTCTGCCATCCGCTGCCACCCTGTTTTCCAGCACTATTCTGCATAACTTCCACCGTGCTCGCCCGCTGTGGCCAAACAGCACCGCTCCTTGCTTGCTTTTGGGGGTGCTCCTCTTCTTACCTGGAATGCCCTCTCCTTCAGTTTTCACATGTCAACCTCCTAGCCATCCTTCAGAGTTGTGTTAGTCTGCTTGGTCACTCACAACAAAGTATCACAGACTGTAGGTCTTAAACAACAGACAGTAATTTTCTCATAGCACTGGAAGCAGACATTGGAGTCAAGGTCAAAGTGTTATTTTGGGAGGCTGAGGCAGGAGAATTGCTTCAGCCCAGGAGTTTGAGACCAGCCTGGGCAACACAGTGAGACCCCATTTCTAAAAAAAGAAAAAAATGAGCCAGGCGTGGTGGTGTGAACGTTGTCCCAGCTATTGAAGATGCTGAGGTGGGAGGATTGCTTCAGTGTTGAGTTTGAGGCTTCAGTGAGCTATGATCATGCCACTGCTCTCCAGCCTTGGCAACAGAGCAAGACCCTGTCTCAAAATATATATATATATATTCACCTTGTATCTTCACACGGTTATCCCTCTGTGTGTGCCTGTGTCCTAATCTTTTCTTAAATGGACACTAGTAATATTGGATTAGGGCCCACCCATATGACCTTAATTACCACTTTAAAGACCCTCTCTCCAAATACAGTTACATTCTGAGACATTAGGGGTTAGGGCTTCAACATAGGAAGGGGGTGGCGGGGAGGGACACAGTTCAGCCCGTGACTAGGATCTCACTGAGATACCACTTTCCCCTCTACCACCCGCTGTGCTCACACACCATAGCCTGTTAGTGGGCTTCTTTCTAGCACTGGTTGCTCTGTCCTTTGGTGTTCACTCATTCATTCATTCATTCATTCATTCATCTAAAATAGTATTAAGAGACCATCTCGTCCAGACTCCTGGGCTGTATTATTCTTTCTGAGTGCTGACCACACCAACTATATCTGACACAGGTCACCTGGGACATTTAATTTTTTGTTAATTCATCAAACAGAAAATTTCTGAACACTTCCCATATGCAAGGCATCGATCCAGATGCTAGGCAGCAGACACAGCAGAAGGAGTCTGAATGCCGGCCAGCTGCTGGTGAGGCCGCTGATCTGCCTTTGCTTTTAAATGCAAAGGTGAATCAGAGTTGGCGCTTCCAGTTAGTTAGAGAGACATGATAACTGGCATATACAGTCATACAAGAGAGGACATAGACAAAATGTTTGGAATTTAGAGCAACACCAAATCACATTGGTCTTTTTGTAGGTGTGGGGAGATGGCAGATGAGACTACAAGGGAGAAGTAACATTTGATCTGGGACTTAAAGATGGATAAGATTTGTGTAGATAGTAAGTAGGCTTTTGAGTTTAGGCTTTTTTCACTTAGCATAGTGCATTTGAAATACATCCTTTTTGTGTGTGTGCTATTCATTCACTTTTATTGCTGAGTTCATTCTATTGCTGAGTACTAATCTAACATGGGGATGCATCAGTTTATTTATCCACTCACTGTTGAGGGAGAGTTAGGTTGCTTGGCTTTTGCTGTTACGAATCCAGCTGCCATGAACATTAACATTACAGATGTTTGTGTGAACACAAATTTTTATTTCTCTTGGATAAATACTGAAGAGTGGGATTAGTGGATTGTATATGTTTAATTTTTAAGAAACTTCGGCACTGCAAAGTGGCTGTACCATTTTGCATTTCCACCAGCAGTGTATTAGAGTTCCAGTTGCTCCATATCTTTGCCAACACTTGATATTGCTTTGTTTTGTTTTGAAATTTTTAGCCATTCTAGTAGGTATGTAGTGATAGCTCTTATGGCTTCATTTGCATTTTCTTAATGACTAATGATGTCAAGCATTTTTTTATGTGTTTATTTGCCATCCAAATATCTTCTCTGGTGAAGTTTTTATTTAAATCTTTGGTCATTTTTTATTGCCTTGTGCTTTTTATTATTATTCTTTGTTGTTAATATGGACATCATTTTGTTATTTTTAACAAAAATAACAAATAGGCAGGGCATGATGGCTCATGTCTGTAATCTCAGCACTTTGGGAGGCTGAGGCGGGCGGATCACCTGAGGTCAGGAGTTTGAGACCAGCCTGACCAACATGGTGAAACCCTGTCTCTACTAAAAATAAAAAATTAGCTGGGTGTGGTGGTGCACACCTGTAATCCCAGCTACTCGGGAGATTGAGGCAGGAGAATCGCTTGAACCCGGGAGGCTGAGGTCGCAGTGAGCCGAGACCGCGCCACTGCTATTGCACTCCATCCTGGGTGACAAGAGGAAGACTCCGTCCCAATAAATAAATAAATAATAAATAAAAGTAACAAATAATAACAAAAATGGTTATTATTTAATAATTCAAGATTCAAGTACTTTATCAGTTTTGTGTTTTGCAGATATTTCCCTTCTAGTCGATGGCTTGTCTTTTCATTTTGTTGACAATGTCTTTTGAAGACCGTACGTTTTAAATTTTGACACTATCCCATTAATCAGGTGGTTTTCTATGTTTTTTGTCCTATTTTATTGCTCATATTTTTGGTGTTGTAACTAAGAAATCTTTGCCCTACTCAAGGTCACAACAGTTTTCTCCTGTTTTCTTCTAGAAGTTTTCTAGTTTCAGGTTTCACCTTTAGGTCAATGATCTATCTTTAATGTGGACCAGACACTGGGCCCACAGGTGTGGAACCACAGAGGAATGAGACAGAGCCCTTCACTCAGGGACCGTCTGGGCAAAGGAGGTAGGGGTGGGAGTCACACAGGGAAGGAGTGTTCGTCTCGTGTAAGGCCTGCTGATAAGCCTGGGTCCAGGGTGCTGTGGATACACTGTGGTGTGGAAGCATGTCTGTGCCCCAGACAAGGGGCTGTGAACTGAGGTTTACCAGACAGTAGAGGGTAAGTGGAAAGCAGGAGTCCGGGCTGGGAAGCCTGTTCTGGGCTCGGAGTGGCCTTGGGCAGGCCTGGAGGCTGGATGATAGAACTCAGCATCCCTGCAGCTGCTGGTCATTTGCTGTGCCTGGGCTCAGAGTGCAAGACGGCTGGCAGGAGTGGGCAGAAGGGAGCAGGGGCCTGAGCACTCCGTGTGCCTTACACTGAAACAAAGAGGAGGTGGAGGTGGCTTCATGGCATGGCTCAGGCTGTGCTCTTTGAGGGTCGGGGGTAACTGTCTCGCTTCATTTTGAAAGTCAGATGTGTCTGTGTCATAAAGGGCCCATCCACAGGGGGCAGCGGAAGTGCTGTTATGTAACCGTTTCTGTCCCCCACTCTGGAAACAGATCACATAGCAGTTGCTGTACTTGCTGTTCCTTGTAGACTTACTCCTGTGCAAGGAACGTGTAATGACAAGGTAATCCCAGGAGCAGCCTGCAAAATTATCCCTCATATTTGTGGTTCCCGTGTATATTTAAAACACAATGCTAGAAGCGATTGATGCTGACGAAGGATAGGGCATATTCCAGGCACTGAATAAATTAACCCTGCAAAGCACAGCAGTTGCTTTCATTAGCCAGCTGGCACTGCAGGAATATAGCTAAAGCCTGTGGGTTAGAAAAGAAAATCTCAGGAATGCGAGAACAAAAAGGAAATCAGCTGCATTCAGTGATTTAACTTTATCTGACAACAATAAGGAAATCCAGAACTCACGGTGCTCTGAACAATGGCTGCCTCCCACTGGGTGTGCGAGGAGACAGACGTTCCCTGTTCTTCCCTGTTCAGCGGAGGGGATATCCACCACGACTCTGGGTATCCACGGCAGGATGCAAGCGTGAGTTAGGGCCATGCAGAGATGGTCCAGATTTTGTTCCTGCATCCTCTGCGACTAGAGATGCTCCAGCAAAATTCCGTGTTCCCTTCCTTTCTTCCTGATGTCCCCAGGAGCAAAGCAAATGAATAGGCCTAAGCTGATGTGCCACCTCTCCCTTCTCTACCTGGCCAGGCACTTTCTGGGATGGCTGCTGCCATCATGACCATGGCACTGAAGGCCTCTGCTGCCCGCGGTCCCACTGCTGCCTCCGCCACCCTAGGCACCACTGCTGCCACGTTGCCCTGTGGCTGTGAGGTGCCATAGTGCCAAGTCTTCAGCACATCCCAGCAGGCCATGATGAGTAAGGTGGACACCTCACAATTTCTTGGGGAAGTAGCTCTTTCCATATTGCCTTGATGGCCCTGTTCCCACCTCCTCTCTCTCCCCCCATGCCGAGTGTTATCCCAGGAGACCCTTCACTTCCACAGACAGACAGACAGACTGCCAGGGACCCTCCTCAGCCAGCCTCGTCACATGCCGAGGCCACAGCACTCAATGTGGTTGGGTCCAGTTGAGACCCTGCGTCTCACGACTTAAGGCTTCTGTGCATCGAATTAAGCCACTAGGGGATTTATGAGATCACCCTCTGGCTTCTCTTGTTGGGTCCCATATAGCCAGTGTGTGTCACCAGGGGCATGCGGCATTTGTAGCCTGCCTCTCCTGAGTTTGCAGAGCCGGGCTGGCTCCTCCTTGCTTTTCTCTCCCTCTGGTCAGAAGGCCAGAGTGACTGAAGTATAGTGAGCTGAGGGAGGGGCAGTGGACGTGGTGAGGGACCAGACCTCTCTACCCGTGGGTGGGGGCTCTTGCTACGGAGGGTCCTTTTTTTGCATCTGTGCTCAGCAGTGCTGGGCAAGAGGATTTGTCCCCTCCCTCCCAGGTCCTCATCGTTCAAATGCACGGAGGCATGGTGGAGCACACGGGGTTTTGCTGGGTGGGTGGGGCAGCATGCCCTGTAGTTCTTGCATTGTTTCTAGAGGAAATAGAACAGAATGAAACAGAACTGGCCTGCCTGTTGCCTGGGAAGCTGTGCCCCTGACATCACAGGGCTGTGCCCATATCCCCACTTGGCTTAGGGGCCCCTAAGTTAGGAACAAAGCAGCAGAAAAGGTTGGATAAAAGATAAGGTACTCAGACTTGATACTTTAAATTATCAGGTTCCTGAGTCTATGGTTACCATCCGTTCCCACTTTACAAAGCATTTACTAACATAAATTCATTTATTATGTTTCTGTGAAGATGCCTGGTTAAATCTGAAACCATTGCATAGGAAAGCGTTGTTGACTATTTCTGTGAAACTAGAGTGTAAACCAAAAGTTTTAAAAGTCATCCTTCAGAAATAAATTTAGGAACTGTTTCTCAGGCATGACTGTGAGTTACAAGATTAAGTTTTATAACACTAATGCTTACACATCAACATGAATGTTTTCAAGGTAGTAGTGCTGGAAGGCTCTATGTTCATGTCCATGGGGCTCTCATCCTGAAAGCAGTCTGGGGACTTTATTTTTTTTTTCAACTGTTTAGAGATATGTATAAGTCTTATGAGAGAAGGATTGTCATTGCCTTCCAGTTCTCTTTTGTGCTTGCCTATTAATTCAACACCTATTTAGTGAGTGGCTCATGCCTGCTGGGACCTGTGTACCTTTGTAGGAGCTCCCTGGCTGGTGCGGCAGGGGCAGGGAGACACCCATATGCATGTCTTCAGTGAAAGCCAGAATCTAAATATTCATTAAATATTCATTAATATTTTTTGAGCACCTACTATGTGCCAGGAACACGATGGTGAACAAGGGAGGTAAGGCCCTGCTATCACGGACCTTCCCTAGTGGCACAGGAAGGCAGATAACCCATGACAGATAATCAATGGCAGATAATCAATGGCAGTGAGAGTCTTCGTTTGATGATAAAGGCTCTGAAGGAGTAAACCAGGGGCTGTTTGGTGAGATGGGAGAGCTACTTTAGAGGCACAGACTGACCGAGGAGAAAGGAGCCTGCCGTGTGAGGAGCTGGGGAATGTTCTGGTCAGAGGGAACAGCAGGGGCAGAGCTCTTCCTTGGGAACTAGCCGCTCATGCTCGGAGCTGGGAGCAGCCATGTGAAGCATGGTGAGCTGGGGAGAGTGATCAGGGCCAGGCGAGGAGGTGGGTAGGGCCAGGCTGCCTAGGATCTTGGGGCTGGGACGAAGACCTTGGGCTTTCAATCCCAATGCAGTGAGAAGCCACTGGGGGTTCTGTGTAGGGAGCGATGTGATCTGATTTTTGTGTATGTGTCTTAATTTTTTAACTTTTAATGAAAAAAAGTCACATAACATGAAATTTACCATCTTAACCATTTTTAAGTGGACAGTTCATGATTTGTGCTTTGAAAAGACTCCTGTGGCTGCTGAATGGGCATTAACCGGTGGTCAGGAGCAGAGGGCAAGAGCCGGTGAGAGGCAGTGGGCAGTGGTCACGGACCTAGGAGTTCCAGAAGAGAGACGATTTTCTGGAGGTTTAGAGGTGGGAATATCAGAAAGATTTTGCAAGAAAGTCTTGATTGGCATAAGCCTAAAAGGAGGGGATAAAACATTCACACAGGGAGGCCCTCAGATCGGTGAATATCCCAGGATGAGAACCGCAAATTTCATCGGAAGCGCAGAGAAGAGTCTTCTTTGGCTACGCTGCGGAGTAAGGGGTCAGCGTGGCTCAGCCAAGCTCAGGCAAGCTGTCATTTAATTTGGTGGATGCTATTGTCTGAATGTTGATATATCCCCCAAAATTTATCTATTGGAACTTAAAACCCTGTGTGATAGGATTAAGAGGTGGGGCCTTTGGGAAGGCGGCCATGAGGGCTCCACCCTCATGAATGGGATTGTGCTTATGCAAAAGAGGCTTGAGGAGCTCCCTTGCCCCTTCTGCCATGTGAGGCACAGCAAGAAGGCACCATCTGTGCAGCAGAGTGAGCCCTCACCAGACACTGAATCTGTTGGTGCCTTGTCTTGGACTTCCCAGCCTCCAGAACTGTAAGCAATGAGTTCGCTTTGTTTATAAATTACCCAGTCTACGGTTTTTTGTTGTATGAACCCAAATGGACTAAGATGGTGTGTAAGGGGAGCAGTAGGCCAGGGTTAGGCACACAGCCTGAAGTGACATTGCTGAGGGCCCCGTTGGGGGAGTTAGCAAACTCCTTGACATTTCCTTGTTGCTGAACTGTAAAATGGGGATGACAGCAGCTACCTGATGAGGTAGTCAGAAACATGAAAGAAGATGTAGGAAAATGCTAAACATGGTGCTGGGCTCTTAGTTGGTGTTGCTAAATGTTAGCTTAAAAATACAGTAAAATGGGCTGAGTGCAGTGGCTCATGCCAGTAATCCCAGCACTTTGGGAGGCTGAGGTGGGAGAATCACTGCAGTCCATGAGTTTGAGACCAGCCTAGGCAACAAGGTGAGATTTCGCCTCTACCAAAAAAAAAAAAAAGTTAGCCAGACATGGTAACACGTCTGTTGTCCCAGCTACTTGGGAGGCTGAAGCAGGAGGATCTCTGAGGCCCAGGAGGTCGAGGCTGTAGTGAATTGTGATCATGCCACAGCAATCCAGCTTGGGCAATGGAGTAAGACCCCATCTCTAAAAAAACAAATGAGTAAATAAGATAAAATGCAGGATTTTGAGCAGGAAATGACTGACCCCAGCTGAATTTTCAGAAATCTGTCTTGAATATGTGGAACGGATGAGCCCAGGAGGGACTTAATGCCAATCTGTGCTGGAGAAAAAGACAGGGCTCCTACAGGAAACATTGCAGGCCTCTGATCTGCTGGCCTGGACAGCCGTGAATTTGAGAAATGGGAGCCCTAGAGAGGAGTCCAACATGACTCTGAGGTGTTGAGTCTGGAAGAGCAAGGGAAAGGCTGTGCTGATGACAGAAATAGGGAAGTCAGGGCTGAAGCTGGTTATTCAGGGTTTGTTCTGTGCCCCAGGCTGAGGCTGGCTGTACACAGGCAGATGCCAGGAGGCTGCCCCTGGGAAGGGCTTACCCACAAGGAGAGGCATACTTATGAAACTCTATCAGACTGGGGGAAGATTTTCTGGAGGGGAGAGACTTGAGCACACTTTGGAAGGTGGTGTTGAAGTTAGCTGGGCCATGGGAGCTCGCCGGGCATCCTGGGCCTCCTGTTTGCCACTCCACCTCTCTGTCTTCTTCCTCCAGCTCTGCGCCAGGGCAGGCGACCATAGACACTGTACTTAGGTCCCATACCTTCCCTGAGCCTGTGGGCAGCACTGGCTGTCAGGTTGGAGGGAGGGAGAGGATGAGTGTGAGGTTTCCTACCTCTGGGGTGCTGCACTTACCCTTTTGCTTCTCCCTTTCATTACAAGCCCTGCCCACACCCTTGTAAACACTTCCTTTCTCAGCTCACCTCAGCTTCCCAGCTGGCATCCCAGGCACAGGCAGTTGCATGTGCAAAGGCCCGGAGCCAGGACTTGATAAATATGGCTCAAGATGCTGCAGCCCAGATAGATATGAAAGTCTCTGGTTCCCTCCTATACTGTCGTTTTTATTCTGTTTACTTCTCAATAGACTATTGTACACTATACCTAAAAAAAAAAAAAAAAGGGCTCTTAAAGCATTTTATTTACATCTCCTTTTCCTACTGCCTTGGCTCCTTCACTTTAATCCTTTGATGTGAATCTACGTTATAGGTAAGGGAATAACTACTTATTAGTGGTCACTTTGCTCTTTGGGACGCTGGTTGTTTGAGGCAGCTTTGGGACGCTGGTTGCTTGAGGCAGCTTTGGGACGCTGGTTGCTTGAGGCAGCTTTGGAGACAGAAGGATGTGGCAGACCAGTGATTCTGAGCTCTTGGTCTCAATATAGCTGCCAGATTATAGCCTCTCTCTTGGGTCTGCATTTCATATTTGGGACCTGCCTCGGCCTCTGTTTCTTATTCCAGATTACACCCTATTCCTTGTGGGTCTCCGCCTTCTGGCAGCCGTCCATAGTTTCTTATTCCGCTATTGAAGATTGTTTTCAGGTTTGAGGTGGTGTGGTTAGTGATGTGCAAATGTTCTTTTCCATTTCGTTTTTGTTTTTATCACTTCTTTTTTTCCAGTGACTTCTGCTGATGGGACCAATGAATTTTAGTCTGGAATTTCTTTTCTGCTGCTGTATGGAAATCTGTTCTTTTCCTTATTTACCGAGAAGGAATCTGAGGCTATTGGGATGATTTTTCATCTCAAAACTGTGGGAAATAATCAGCTTTGAAGCATTTCCTGTGGCCATTTGCTGAAGTCTGGGATTCTGTCAGCTGCGCCCCAACCGGATTTTCAGTGTTAATGTTTCCATGTTAGGTGGGAGGCTAACCAGATACGCCACGTGCGGGTTGGTCTAGGAGCCAGCGTCCGAGGGCTCTCATTCTTCCCCGGAAGTCCCTCCGCCGCGGCACTGCTGACATTGTAGGCCAGATGCTTCCTTGTGGGTCTCCCCTTTGGGTTACAGATGTCTAGCAGCATCTCTGGGATCTGCCAGTAGCACCCCAAGTTATCACACCATAAATGCCTCTGCACATTGCCATGTGCCCCTTGGGCTTAGAACTACTACTGTAGAAGAGGTCAGGAGCAAATTCGACCCATGTTCCAAAAAACTCCAGCTCAGTATTTTCAATGTGTGGTTCGCTTACGTTCTATTTCCTGCTGAGTCCCCTGGCAATTGAGCTATGCGCACATTCTTATTTTGTTGGTTCTCAGACTTGAATGCTTTGGCCTTCCGCTTCCCAGTGCTTATTGTGCTTGTCGCCGAGCCCGGAATGCCCTCTCCCACTCCCGGAGACTCGTCATTATTTTCTGATCATCCAGAATGGTTTCCCAATCGCCTTTCTATTTCTTGCCTTAAAAGGATAATGAAGCTGAGGCCCGAGATAACCCGTCCAATGCAGGCTCTGAAGGCAGCGATTTGGTGGCAGAACAGCATGTTTTCAGGGAGCAGGAGACATGTGTGGACTCTGACTTTCCCTGGTGCCCAGCACCTAATTGTATTCCTTAAATAGTGGTTCCCTCTCTCCTCCTTTTCTCCCTCCCTCCTTTCTCTTCTACTTTACACTGTGAAATCTATGAGTTGCAGTTTAAGTCTTACACTATTCTGGAGAGGAGAGAAACTTGGTAAGAAAATAAAATGTTGGAAAAATTTAAAGAAAACACCCCCGGAGGCCGGGCGCGGTGGCTCAAGCCTGTAATCCCAGCACTTTGGGAGGCCGAGACGGGCGGATCACAAGGTCAGGAGATCGAGACCATCCTGGCCGACACGGTGAAACCCCGTCTCTACTAAAAAATACAGAAAACTAGCCGGGCGAGGTGGCGGGCGCCTGTAGTCCCAGCTACTCGGGAGGCTGAGGCAGGAGAATGGCGTGAACCCGGGAGGCGGAGCTTGCAGTGAGCTGAGATCTGGCCACTGCACTCCAGCCTGGGCGGCAGAGAGAGACTCTGTCTCATCTCAAAAAAAAAAAAAAAAAAAAAAAGAAAACACCCCCGGAACGACATCCCCCACCCCACCAAGGGAGGGGGGTCCTAGATTGAACTGTAATTCCTTGGTCGATGTGATCCTTTGTGGTGTTTGTGAGGATTTTAGGACATCATGAGATTAATAATAGAAACCTTTTTTTCACTGTCTTCTACTTGGCCGGAGCCTGTTTATTTTGTATGACTAATTCACATCCATAAGAAAACGATTACTCAGCTGGCATTCCCACCTGTGTTTATCTTTCGGCAGCCAGGATTTGTTAAACCCTGGGCAATTTTAATTGCTGTGAAGTGTCTTCCCTGCAGGTGCGTTTCCCTCGCTTCTTTCTCTCTTTGACATTTCCAAATGAAAATAGTCTTTCTGTGTAGAAGAGCGTGTTCCTTAGATCTGGTATGTCTGTCTGCCTCCTGCCCTGAACACACATTTAACTGACCCATCACTGCGTGCTGCTGAGTCAGAAGGCAGAGCAG
This sequence comes from Mandrillus leucophaeus, assembly GCF_000951045.1. NCBI lineage: Eukaryota > Metazoa > Chordata > Mammalia > Primates > Cercopithecidae > Mandrillus > Mandrillus leucophaeus. Next base: position 455,883 of record NW_012110863.1, on the reverse strand, counting down.
CGCTCCGTTGAACACCATCAACAGTTTTTGTCCGGAGGGCGGCTCATAGTTGTCGACAGCCTTTTGTGTGCCTGGCACCCGATGGACCTGTTCTCCTTTCGTCATTACAGTTTTACGAAGTTGGCATTGATAACTCCATCTTACTGGGTGAAGATGTAGAGAATCGTGTTCAAAAAGCATGGCTGAGTTCACAATGTTAACAGTGGAGCTGAATTTGGACCAGGTGCATTTGATCTACAGCCTTGGTGCTCTCCGGGGAGCAAAGATTATTCAGAGAGGCCATCCGTCCCTGGTGTTTAGGCATGTAGGTTTTGGAACCAATTTAAACTGGGTTTGAATCTTGGCTCCATGATAAACTCTGAGATTTGGGTAAGTTGCTTAACCTGTCTTGGGGAAATGAAGTTTCCTCACCTGTGAAATGGAGATGTCTTAGTCTGTTCCGGCTGCTATAAGAAAAATACTGTAGACTGGGTGGCTTATAAACAACAGAAATTTATTGCTCACAGTTCTGGAGGCTGCGTCGTCCAAGATCAAGGTGCCACTCGATTTGGTGTCTGGCAAGGGCCTGCTGTCTGGTTCATAAACGGAGTTCTCTTGCAGGGCCCTCACTTGGTGGAAGGGGCAAACAAGCTCCCTCAGGCACTAATTGCATTGATGAGGGCTATGCCTCCCAGATGCCCTACCTCCTAATACCACAGTGGGGATTAGGTTCCAACATGTACATTATGGGAGAACATTCAGATCATAGCAGGAGGTGACCCTTACCTCATAGGGTTACTGAGCCATTCACATAGAGCATTTAGCAGTGCCTTGCCAGGCTCAGAGTGAAATAGGATAGCTGCTCTCAGCTCATGACAGCGTTTATGTAAATGAACTGACTTCCTAGGTCAGAGAGCCAGGCCGAGGGGCTGGATGACAGGAGGGTAGTAGAAGTGGTGGGAAGTGGATTGGGAGGAAGCCTGAAGAAACTAGGAGTGGGCCTGGGGTGCACCTGCTCCCCTTCTAGTAGGAGTCCTTCCTGCAAGTGGTCGGAGGGCAGCATATTGTGTATTTTTTTCTTTTTCTTTCTTTCTTTCTTTTCTTTTCTTTTCTTTTCTCTTTTTTTGGAGATGGCGTCTCCCTCTGTCACCCAGGCTGGAGTACAGTGGCTCAATCTTGGTTCACTACAACCTCTGCCTCCTGGGTTCAAGCGATTCTCACGCCTCAGTTCCCCGAGTAGCTGGGACTACAGTTGTGCGCCACCCCATTCAGCTAATTTTTTGTATTTTTAGTGAAACGGGATCTCCCCATGTTGCCTAGGCTGGTCTCGAACTCCTGAACACAGGCAATCCACCCACCTTGGCCTCCTAAAGTGCTAGGATTACAGGCGTGAGCCACTCCCAGCCTATATTGTATATTTTAAATTTGAGAAGATGAGATTTGAGGAGAAGTGTATGGCTGATGGGTGGGTACAAAATAGAAAGCCTAGCCCAGGAAAACAATGATGGGAGTGAAGCTGAAGATGCTCAGGAAAAGGGAGTGTGGGCGGCAGGAGGGGGATGGATGAGGAGCATTTTCTGGGTACAGTCATGTGAGAATAGGTGGGTTGAATTCAGGGGGTCCAAGAGAATCGGGAAAGAGGCCTGATGCAACAAACACGGGCCTGGAGAGCGCTGCCTCAGAGCAGGCCACCCGCCAACCCTGAAAGGCGGCTGCATGTTCATCAGGGGCACCGTCCACAGGATCGACACATTTGTTGCCAGAGATTAAGAGAGAAGTTTAAATACTTGAACTTTGGCTGAGATGGCTTTTCCTTCTTTTCCTTAACCAAGGACTTAGACTCCTGAAATGTTGGGGAAAAGGTTGACAGGGAAAACGTCTACCCTCTTCCTGCTGCTTCTCATCTCTATATTTTTCTCTTTTGCGGTGGAGGTGGGCAGTAAATAAAAGGCGTTTCATTTCAGGGGTAACCTGGGCAGGTTTTGGAAAATGTAGTCAGATTGCAAAATCATCCTATGTTTTCATAAAGTAAGCCCTGTAATATCCAGTCCTTTATTTATTTTTTTATTTAGAGAGAGGGTTTCACTCTGTCACCCAGGCTGGAGTGAAGGGGCATGATCACAGCTCACTGCAGCCTCGACCTCCTGGACTCATGCCATCTTCCCAGCTCAGCCTCCCAAGTAGCGGGGACTACAGGTGTGCACCACCATGCCTGGCTAATTTTTGTATTTTTTGTAGAGACAGAGTCTTGCTGTGTTGCCCAGGCTGGCCTCAAACTCCTGGACTCAAGTGATCCTCCCACTTTGGCCTCCCCAAATATTGGAATTACAGGCATGAGCCACTGTGCCTGGCCTGTAATAGTCATTTCTAAGTAATTCTAATCATAACAAAGGGCGCCTTGATTAAACAAATATTTTATTAAGTCATCTCCATGAGTCAGACAGACAGGTTGCTGGTTGATTCTGCAGTAATTGGTAAAATTCATCAGTAATTCTCTTCAAGAGTCACTCCGGCTCTGTTCATTCATTTTATTTTGGGAGGGGGTCCTCATGAAATTAGTTACTGTATAGGCCTCAACCTAGGCATTCTTTCATTGTTGCTGTGGAAACCAGCAATAAAAATCGTGGGTTGAAGAAGAAAAATAACTGGTGCCGAACATCTGTAAAATACACAAGAATTAAATTGCTTTTCGTAATCCAGAATTTTAAAAAATCATGATACTTGGAACAAAGCTGAGACTCATAAGGTTCTGAACTAATTATGTAACTGAATCATTAATAGTTTTCCTTGGAAACACTATGGAAAACAAATTACACCGCCTTTAAAGGAGTGTTTCCACCGGTAGCAGCATTCACAGAGCTGCTGCCGTCAGCGCTGCAGTCTGAGCTCGGTCAGGTGCATGCCTGGACACACGCCACCAGCTGGTCACTGTTTCAATAGGGTTGGGAACTAGATGGCCTCGCAGAGAGACATTGTCAGGAGAAACGATGTCGCAGGCTGAGCAGGATGCTGCCTGTGGCTCTTCTTGTGGCTGGCTAACGGGTCGTGAGGGGAGGGGCAGCCAGGGATACTAGCACTGGCCGCCATCCCCCAGGGGCAGTTAATGAGACCCCGCCTCCTACCCTGTGCCCTGTGAGAGTGGCCATTGGAAGTGGTTGTCACTTGTGGGTGTTTTGTAAAGTGCATTTCTGATGTTCTTTGGTGCCCTGTGTCACACCCTGAGTCCGTGGGGACAGGCGGAGTCAGGGTTGGGGCTGGAAGAGAGCCGAGAGGGTGTTTAATCCAGTCCTGTTATGTTATTGACGGAAGAAGCAGAGGCTCTGAGAGGGTGAGGGATGGGCCGGGCCTCTCCTTGCTGAGGAATCACAGCGCCGGTCCCTGCTGGCCAGTCTCGGGCCGTCTTCCACATCTCTGTGTGGATTTTCCCCTGATGTCTTCAGCTGCATCTTGCTGGTTTGAACAATTTTCCTTTCATAAAATATTGCAGTTAGGGCAGTCACTCTGCCCTACAGGGTTGGGTCTGACCAATTAAAATGTGCTTCATTCATTTTTATATGAAACTCATTTTTATCCAAAAGAAGAAAAAAGTCATTTTGTGCTTCTGTGAATTCTTTCAAGTAATTCATTTATGTTTATTTTAAAAATAAGTAAATTGTTCCTTTGTCAACCCTAAAGCCACAAAGCTTATGGGCTTTTTATATGTTGACTCTGGCTGACCTGTTTTATCTGGGTATGAGATACAGACACATAGTGTATGGGTATTTGGTGGAATGCTGTGTCAGGTCATTCTGCTGAAAAGTGATGTCAGGACATCAGTAATGTGGCTAAGTTTCAGTAGTTTGGTAAAAGCTGTTGTGGAGTTGTAAAAATTAGCCTAGTATAAAGCCTATAAACCCATCTTAGGAATATTCTATTTCCAGCCAAATCATAGGTGCTCCTACTCTATGATAGTCCGCGGTGACGTGGTGTGTGGGGTAAAGTGTGATGATGTCATGACGCTGGTTCAAGTGATGGAGACATGCTTTGCTTTTCTGCTGTTTTGCAGGACAGACCCGCGAAGACAAACATGCGGAGTGCAGCCAAGCCCTGGAGCCCAGCCATCAGAGCAGGGGGCCACGGCCCAGACCGGGCACGGCCTCTGCCTGCAGCCCCTTCCGGCATGAAGAGTTCTAAGTCTTCAACTTCCTTGGCTTTTGAGTCCCGACTCAGCAGGGTATGGACCAAAATGCACGGGGCCGGGCAGGGCGCCTGGATACCCTGGGTTGGGAGGATTGAAGAGGGCAGTAGGCAGACCAGTGGCCTCTGGGGGCAGGGAAGGAGGTTCCCAAGGAGGGGTCGCAGGAGGACCAGCATGCCTGGACATGAAGGAGTGGAGCTAGCGCGTGGGAGTGGGGGCCCTCTGGGGTCCAGAAAGGAGGTCTGCAAAATGTTTAACACAGTAATTAAGGTCCTCTGCCCTGGGTTGCATGGACATCCTGGCAGTTTTGCCCCCAGCACCACCCTGGATGGGGGTCGAGGTCATGCATGATCTTTGCAGCCCCCCACAATCCAGTTGTGGTTCTTCAAGCCCCTCTTGCTGGACCCCGCAGCAGCATGGACACTGTTGATTACGCCCTTCATCAGGGAGTGCGTTCTCCTCTGGTTTTCTCCTCCCTCCATCCCTTTGGTCTCTAAGGTTGGGTGGGCCCATGACACATTCCTGGATTCATCTCTTTTCTAGCTACATTCATTTCTTTACATGAGAGGCTCTCACTGTGCAACGCCTAGCGCCTCCTTAGCTGCCCTGAGATGAATTCATAGACAGGAGCACCTACCTCATGCAATGCTTTAGAAAAATCATTACGATCTTCTAATTCAAAAGGGAGGTATTAAATAGCATGCATTTCCATCTGCAATGCCTGAGCATTGGCCTTGCGATGATCCTTAAAGCACCATGGGCATGACAGCTACAATGCAGATGGCTTTGAGATGCAGACTGATTTGAGTCGTGTTGATGACTCAGCTACGGTGAAGGCTGCTGCAGGAGTGACGGGATTGTTTTGAAATAGCAGACACTCTTGGTGAAGTTCTGAACCAAACATCGTGCCAGCTCCCTTTGTTTCATGTATTCTTGGAAAGTTCAGGGTACCTTAGAGCTAGGTAAGGGGATTGTTTTTATGAGTCAAATGGAGGGAGGCTCTAGGCTCAGATAATAATAAAAGGTGTTCCACCTGCGTCAGTGCCTGTGGATTCAGTGAAACGTGTGTGGGTCGTGGAGCTGTTCTTTGTGTAAGATTGTCATGAGCATTTTAGGACTAACACATCCAGTCATGGTGACAATCAAAAATGTGCCCTCAGATTTTCAACACATCTCCTGAGGGACAGCACTGTCCCCATCGAGAACCATTGTTCCAGGTGACAGGGTCCATTCTCATGGCTTTTAACACTCTACATGGATAACGTCCAAATTTGCATCTCCAGCTGGGACACCTCTAACTGCCTTTGTGACATCACCCTTGGATGTCCGGACACTCCCTCCAATGTAACATATCCAAAACTGAATCTCAGTGCTTTCCTCTCCATCTCTCTCGCCACCTGCTAACCTGCTCCCCCTCCATCTTCCCGTTTGTGTAAATAGCAACTCTGTCTTTTCAGTTGCCCAGGCCACAGCCAGTGGCATCACCCTTAAACCCTCCTTTTCTCACGTCTCACAGTCCATCAGTGAAAGGCCATCACTTCTACCTTAAAAATACGTGTCAACTCCAGCCAATTCCCACTGCCTCCCTTGTGACTAGTTGGGTCATGCCCCTACCCTTCTGTGCCCTGGTCCTGGTCCTTGGAACACCTGAGTCATGTCACTTCTCTGCTTCAACCATCTAGTGACTCTCCCCATTCACTCAGAGTGAAAAGCAAAGTCCTTGAAATGGCCAGCGTCCCCTCCCTCTCAGATGTGGTCTCGCTCCTCTGTGCCCTGGCTCCTGGAGCTCTAGCCACACAGTCTGCTGGTGTCTGGTGACAGCTGTCCCTCGGATTGCCAGGCGCACTTCTGCGCTAGTGTGTTTGTGTTTTCTTCTCCCTCTGCCTGGAAAGCACCTGGTGCTTCTGTAGGAAGTGCCCTTGACCTCCATCCTCCTCCTCCTGCTGCCTTGTTTTCCTTCTCAGCTCTTGGTGCCATTGCACCCATCTGCTTGTTTAGGGTCTGTCTTCTCATGGCTGGAAAGTAAGCCCCCTTGGGGAAGGGACTGTATACTTTCTTTGTTGTCCTCATTTCTGTCCCCAGTGCTTAGAAGAGCATCTGCTACCTGGTAGGCACTCAGTATTTATTGAATGATGAACACACCTGTTTTCTGGAGGTCTGATGGAACAGGAGGAGCTTGGGGATGTGGGGCTGGCCTGAGCTGGAATCCTCTGCCACTTCCCCGCTGTGAAGCTGCAGGCAAGCTGTGTAGCTGCCCTGAGCTTGTGCTTCCTTGTCTTTCAGATGAAGGTAACACCTTCTTTGCCACAAGGAGTAAATGTGGGTAAAGCGTCCTATGTGTGATTTTGTTTATTATTCTCTTATCCTGGATTCAACCATCATTTCCATTAGTTTTGTTTTTATTATCTTCAACCCAACAGCACATTTTAAACTTAGATTTTTATGTTTATTATTATTTTTTCTATATCCAATAAGCAATATATAAACTTAGATTTTTAAATGAATACATGCATTCCACAATAACAGACCATTACAGCTGCTAGAATATGGAATTTTTTTTTTTTTTGAGACAGAGTCTCACTCTGTCGCCCAGGCTGGAGTGCAGTGGCACGATCTTGGCTCACTGCAAGTTCCGCCTCCCGGGTTCACGCCATTCTCCTGCCTCAGCCTCCCCAGTAGCTGGGACTACAGGCACCCGCCACCATGCCCAGCTAATTTTTTGTATTTTCGGTAGAGATGGGGTTTCACCGTGTTAGCTAGGATGGTCTCGATCCCCTGACCTCATGATCCGCCCGCCTTGGCCTTCCAAAGTGCTGGGATTACAGGCGTGAGCCACCACGCCCGGCCGGAAATATTTTTAAAAGCAGTGCTTAAAATAAGGCCTTGGCTGGGCAGGGTGGCTCATGCCACTTTGGGAGGCTGAGGTGGGTGGATCACCTGAGGTCAGGAGTTCAAGACCAGCCTGACCAACATGGTGAAATTCTGTCTCTACTAAAAAAAACAAACAAAAAAATTAGCCTTAGCCGGGCATGGTGGCATATGCCTGTAGTCCCAGCTACTTGGGAAGCTGAGACAGGAGAATCGCTTGAACCCAGGAGGCGGAGGTTGCAGTGAGCCAAGATTGCGTCACTGCACTCCAGCCTGGGTGACAGAGCGAGACTCTATCTCAAAAAAAAAAAAAAAAAAAAAAATATATATATATATATGTATATGTAAAGGCTGGAAGCATAGGAGTGTTTTTGTTTTTGTTTTTTAATTTAAAAATACTTTATTGCTAAAAAATGCTAAGGATCATTTGAGCCTTCAGTGAGTTGTAATCTTTTCCCTAGTAGAAGGTCTTGCCTTGATGTTAAAGGCCACTGATTGATCAGCGTGGTGGTTGCTGAGGGTTGAGGTGGCTGTGGAAATTTCTTGAAATATGACAACAATGAAGTTGGCTGCATCAACTGACTCTTCCTTTCACAAAAGATTTCTCTGTGTCATGTGATGCTGTTGGATAATATTTCACCTACAGTAGAACTTGTTTCAAAATTGGAGTCAATAGGTCTGTAATCCCAGCACTTTAAGAGGCCAAGGCAGGTGGAACACCTGAGGCCGGGAGTTTAAGACCAGCCTGGCCAACATGATGAAACCCCATCTCCACCAAAAATACAAAAGTCAGCCAGGCATGGTAGCATGTGCCTGCAATCCCAGCCACTCGGGAGGCTGAGGCAGGAGAACCGCCTGAACCCATGAGGCAGAGGTTGCAGTGGGCCGAGACTGCACCACTGCATTCCAGTCTGGGTGACAGAGCGAGACTGTCTCAAAAAAAAAAAAAAAAAAAAAGGAGTCAACCCTCTCGAACTCTACTTCTAATTTAATAAATTTATGTGGTATTTTAAAATCCTTTGTTATTTTAACAATGGTCAACATCTTCACCAGGAGTAGACTCCATCTCTAGAAACCACCTTTCTTTGCTCGTCCACAAGAAGCAGTTCCTCATCCGTTCAAGTTTTATGAGATTGCAGCAATTCAGTCAAGCGTAGGAGTGTTTCTAAAGGACAATGAATGAGATTCTGGCCACTTCTCCCATCAGTAGGTTCATGTTTTGGAAACTTGTTCCACAGGGAAAATGTCAGGGAAAAGCAAATACAGTCATTCCTTGGTATCTTTGGGGGATTGGTTCCAGGACCCACTGTGGATACCAAAATCCATGGATGCTCAAGTCCCTGATATAAAGGGTATTTGCATATAACCTACACTCATCCTCCCGTATACTTTAAGTCATTTCTAGATTATTTATGGTACCTCATGCAGTGTAACTGCCACGTACACAGTTGTTATACTGTACCGTTTTAAATTTTTTTATTGTTGTATTATTAATTTTTAAAATTAATGTTTTGAAAAACTTTTTCTGCACTTGGTACCATGCGCATATTAGGCGCCTTCTGCTGTCCTTCCCGATTCCTGTCCTCTCCAGGCCTGATTCTGTGCAGGACAATGATAGGGCTTGAGGGAAGGAGCAGCAGAAAGAAATGTAGCCCGCCTGGCCTTTCCAGCCCTGGTTCTGTTCATCTGATTTGACCTTCATCTTTCCACCTATGGTATGGGAAGAAGAAAAAGACTAAACAGGAAGTCAGAGAACAGAAGTGAAAAAGAGGAAATTGTGGTGGACAAAAAAGCAAGTAATTTTCCCTCCCAATATTTTACTATGACAATTTGTAAGCACACGGGGAGTTTCTACAGTAGTACAGGGGATCCTACAGCAGACACCATAGACCACCACCTAGGTCCTATGGTTAGCATCTCACTATATTTGCTTTATAGTAAATGGATAGATAGGGTTTCACTGGTCAAAACAGGAACCCTGAGACAAATCCACCCAAAGTGGAACTAACTACCTGTGACTTTCTTTTTTAAAATTTGAATTTGAATTTTTTTTAAAATTTTACTTTAAGTTCTGGGATACATGTGCAGAACATGCAGGTTTGTTACATAGATATATATGTGCCATGGTGGTTTGCAGAATCTATCAACCCGTCATCTAGGTTTTAAGCCCCACATGCATTAGGTATTTGTTTTAATGTTCTCCCTCTCCTTGTCCCCGCCCTTACCAACAGACCTGGGTGTGTGATGTTCCTCTCCCTGTGTGCATGTGTTCTCATTGTTCAACTCCCACTTATGAATGAGAACATGCAGTGTTTGGTTTTCTGTTCCTGTGTTAGTTTGCTGAGAATGATGGCTTCCAGCTTCATCCATGTCCCTGCAAAGGACGTGAACTCATTCTTTTTTGTGGCTGCATAGTATTCCATGGTGTATATGTGCCACATTTTCTTTATGCAGTCTATCATTGATGGACATTTAGGTTGGTTCCAAGTTTTTGCGATTGAAAATAGTGCTGCAATAAACATATGTGTGCATGTGTCTTTATAGTGGAATGATTTATATTCCTTTGGGTATATACGCAGTAATGAGATTGCTGGGTCAAATGGTATTTCTGGTTCTAGATCCTTGAGGAATCGTCACACTGTCTTCCACGATGGTTGAACTAATTTACACTCCCACCAACAGTGTAAAAGCATTCCTATTTCTCTACAGCCTCCCCAGCATCTGTTGTTTCCTGACTTTTTAATGATCACCATTCTAACTGGTGTGAGATGGTATCTCATAACGGTTTTGATTTGCATTTCTCTAATGACCAGTGACGATGAGCTTTTTTTCATATGTTTGTTGGCTGCATAAATGTCTTCTTTTGAGAAGTGTCTAAATACCTGACTTTCAATATTGGCCTGAACTGAAGGAGCAGTGAAAGAAAGCAGGGCAGGGGCTGGGGGCATGGGAGCCCAGGGAGGGTGCAGACCCCCTGTAAATCCTCCTCATGGTATCTGAGCGCAGCCCAGAAAAAAGAGTACCTGCAGTGCTCCAGTTGCCACAGGCGGCCATTTGTGAGACCCAGGTCTATTAGTCGGGGCTGTTTGGTTGCAAATGATGAAATGTTGGCTTGAGCTTGCTTCAACAGAAAAGGAATGTGCTGAGCAGATCCTAAGGCTCCCATGTCACTGTGAGGAGGAAAAAGGTGCATTTTAACAAACCCTTCCCATGACTCTGATGTCTGCTCAAGTTTGAGAAGCAGTGTCCAACCATAACATGTTATCCACCACTAACAACCAGATTATGTTATGTCTGATGATTTTAGAGTGATGGATTCTTTTCTGCATCTTTGTGGAATTGAGAGGAATGTCTTAGTTACTGTAATCTGTGAGGTATTTAAACTTTTTCCTTTTATACGCTTTCTTATACAGGTGGTTGGCAGCTTAAATGTCAGTGAAACTGATAGTGGAGATATTTACTAAACACCAAAGCAGCACCGAAGTGCACACCTTCATAGGATCTTCTGGAACAAGCCAGAAATCTCAAGTTGTGCTGTGGCCAGGACACAAAGCCAAAAATGCAGTGGTGAATAGAGAAAGAGCAAGAATTAGTATCTGAGACTGGTAGCTTTCCCTTTGATGTTGCATCCAAAAAGCAGTGACAAAATAAGAGTAGCTACTTTCAGCTGTTTGTTTCGAAGGACATGTGGGATCAGTTTTTTGTCTTTATGTCCTACCCCCAGGAAACCTTCTAAGCTACTAGTCTTTTTCAAATGGAATTCCTTGTGGAAGGTGCAGGGGAAATGAAGTGCTCCCTTTGAAAGCTTTGCTGCTACTCAAACTCCATGCCCTACGGGAGGGAGGTGGCACAGCACTGGCCTGCAGCACATCATACTTATCCTGTTGCCTGGGAAGGACAGGGCCACATCTACCCACAGTGCAGTGTAAAAATCCCACAGCCCAAGAGAAGACAGAGTCAGCTGGGTGTGGCTGGCTCACAAAATGGAACGCAATAGCTGAGTAAAATGTGTATTATCCCTAGCTGTGCCTGGTGCATCACAGGCAGGCACACTATACATTTTTACTGAATTTTGTTCTTGGATGGATTTACCAGAAGAAGAGCCTGAGGTTCAGTGAGGTTAATGACTTGCTTGATCTTCTATTGTACTCTCTGGAATCCCCGTTGCATTGCATTCATCTTTTCCTAAAACACTCCCCTCCCTCCTCCTCCTCCTTGCCTTAATTTGAATTTAGTTTTTACAGGATAACAAGAGTAAAAACAATAATGATGATTTTCATTTGTTATTGTTATAGCTGGTATCTGTTGAATGCATACTGTGTCAGACACCGTTATCCTAAGCACACGACATGGCTAACTTGTTTAATCCTCAGAGCAACACTCTGAAGTGGGTACCATGACTCTACTTACTTTTTAGGTGAAGAAGCCAAAGCACAGAGAGGTGACGTGATTTGCCCAAGGTCATACAGCTAAGCACTGGCAGAGCCAGGATTCAGACCCAGGTGGTCTGTATTTTGAGCCCTTGGCCACTAAACTGTGCTGCCACATGACATGGCTTTTGTCCCAACCCCTGTGATGTGGGGTGGAGGCCTCCTGGCTCCTATTGGTCTTCAGCCTGGCGGTGCTGTGGAAAACACCTGCCCCTCCAGAATGCCTCGCTGCCCTCCCTGCCTGAGAAAAACCACATCATGGCCTCTTCTGTGAAGTCTGGGGACTCCTCCAGCCCCTCCTGGGCTTTCTCCACATTTGTTTCTCTGCAGCTTAGTGCTGTCCTCAGTGTGTTCTGCATGGTTGTATGTGGTTAACTCTGCAGGTGTTAACTTTGTAGGTGGTTAACTCTGAGTGGCAGGGCCTCCTGATTCACTTTGACATTCATGCCATATACAAAGCGTACAGATCTACTTAGTGGACATGGGCTAAGATGTGCGTCCAGCCTCTAGTGGGTTTTTGGTAAAGCTGAGCTGAATTATAGTGTCCAGGATGGGAGGGACAGGAATGGAGAAGCCACAGGCCCAACAGAAGCAGCTCTGGCCCAGTGACAAGAAGGGAGAGAGGTTTTTGGAGCTGTTTCTCCTGCCGATCTTCCCCTCCCTCTCCCACATACATGTGGAGGGCTGCTGCAGTCTCCCTAGGAGCATGGCATCCCAGGAGGAGTGCCCCCCTGTCTCCCCAGGACCTCTGCATCCCCCGCTCACTTCCTCCTGGCACTGAAATTTGACTTTATCTCACTGCAGGATTCATTGAAAGGCTGTTGGATGGCTGGAATCCCCTTCAGCCTTTACAGCTAACATACTAGATGGCCTCATGTTCTAAGGGCTCTTTCGCTGTGGGTGAGCTGGCTGGAGGAGAAGGGGAGAGCAGAAGAGGGGCGAGGAAGGGAGCCCCACCCTCTGCTCAGGACCCATTGTTCACATTCTTTTCCGTGTCAAATGTTGCTTCAGCCAGGCCCTAGGCTATGAGTAGTGGCATTTCCATGTTTGTGGAATGAATATAAAGTCTGTTTTAGGATCAGTGGTCAAAAATCAGCGTGTTTGAAGTGGAGGTACGATCAGTTGGTTAGTACGATATTTGGCATTTACCATGGGCACTTAATGGTGCAGTTTTTCTGATGTAAGGAGGGTAAAAAAGCAGCCACTACGGGTACTAAACAGAAGGCGTGATGAGTACAGTCAGTGCAGGATCGTGAAAGCATCAGCACATTCCTTCTTCAACTAATCAGCCCCGACAGCGTGGGGTATTTTTGTATTCTCTGCTGTTTGTGCTCTGAGTACATGTGCACAATATACAGTGACATTGATCAATAAATTCTTTAAGCCTAATAAGCATATGCAGTCTCATAGCAATGAGGACATAAACAGGGAGAAGGATCTTAGGTGATTAAAATTATTCTGTTTTGTGGCCAGGCATGGTGGCTCATGCCTGTAATCTCACCACTTTGGGAGGCCAAGGCGGGTGGATCACCTGAGGTCAGGAGTTTGAGACCAGCCTTGCCAACATAGAGAAACTCCGCCTCTGCTAAAAGCACAAAAATTAGCTGGGTGTGGTGGTGCATGCCTGTAATCCTAGCTACTTAGGAGGCTGAGGCAGGAGAATCGCTCAAATCTGGGAGGCGGAGGTTGCAGTGAGCCAAAATCGCACCACTGCACTCCAGCTTGGGTGAAAGAGTGAGACTGTCTCAAAAAAAAGAAAAAGAAAAAAATTATTCTCTTTCGGAGGTGAGGAAACTGAGCCCCTAGATGATAACTTTCCCAGGGCCCCGTGGCTCACAAGTTGCTCGATTCCTAACACAGCATTATACTTCATGCCCTCCTTCCAAAGTTTTGTTTGTAAATCTGAAGATGCTGCTGTTGCTACCAGCCTGGAGAACCACCATGGGGGGCACTAGGAAAACAGCTGCAATGATGATGATGATGATGATGATGAGAGCCACCAATATTTATGTTCTTAATCAAATGCTTTAAATTCTTTTTCCTTTTTTTTTTTTTTTTGAGGTGGAGTCATGCTCTGCCGCCCAGGCTGGAGTGCAGTGGCGCGATCTTGGCTCACTGCAAGCTCTGCCTCCCGGGTTCATGCCATTCTCCCGCCTGAGCCTCCCGCGTAGCTGGGACTACAGGTGCCCACCACCACGCCCGGCAAATTTTTTTTTTTTGTATTTTTAGTAGAGATGGGGTCTCACCGTGTTAGCCAGGATGGTCTCGATCTCCTGACCTTGTGATCTGCCCGCCTTGGCCTCCCAAAGTGCTGGGATTACAGGCGTGAGCCACTGCACCTGGCCTTTTAAATTCTTAACTAAGGGCACAACTCTAGAGATATACCAATTGCTTTCTCTCTTTCTTTCTTTTTTTTGGAGACAGGCGCTTGCTCTGTTGCCCAGACTAGAGTGCAATGGTGCAATCACAGCTCACTGCAGCCTCGAACTCAAGCAATCCTCCCACCTCAGCCTCCTGAGTAGCTAGGACTACTCAGGAGCAGCCCCACGCCCCACTAATTTTTAAAAAAGATTATTTGTAGAAATGGAGTCTTACTATGTTGCTCAGGCTGGTCTTGAACTCCTGGCCTCAAGTAACTCTCTTGCCTTGGCCTTGAAATGTTTTCTCCATTTTAGAATTGAAGAACTGCAGCATCGGTCCCCGGGTCATATAGGTAGGAAGAAGTAGCACCGCTCCCTTCACCACTCCCCGGGCTGCCTCCTTCCTGTGTGATTGCTGGGAGCCTCCTATGTAGAGATCCCAGATCCCAAGTCCTCTTTCGCATCTCCCACTCCCTCCCCACCCTTGAAAACAAAAACAAACCCTGCGATGCAGCACTTACTGCTAACTCCCCACCAGAGATCCTCCAGCCCTGAGCGTGGTGCTGCAGCTACCTGTGCTTTCCCCCAGTCACTGTTACTGCTTCACCCCTGTTCTTATCATGACTGGCACCACCTCTGTTGCCGTGCCAGGTCCTTTTGCAGTGCCCCAAAGGCAAAACTCCCACTGCTTGCCCACTGCTGTCCTGTGTTTCCTCCAACTGTCGTCTCAGCCAGACCTCCAGTCCCAGGAACCAACCCCTTATGGAAGGGGGCAGGGCAAGCTCTACCTCTGCTGCTCTGGGGTGGTGGCTGGGGACGGAGGCTGTGGTGGGATCTCCGAGGGGGTTTCACTTCTGTTCCCAGTAGGAGTGCTCTCATTTGTTGGATTTCCCGGTTTATTCTGGGCTTCACAGAGCCCTTCCTCTCTTGGCCTTTGCTGTAGAGTTTGAAAATTCTGCACTTTGAGTCAGACTTGCAGATTTTAGTAATGTCAGATAATCAGACAGGGGAAAAGCAGAATCCAGTGTGTATGGCTTGCATTATTGCGTTAAGAATTCCCTTAACCACTGTGATTTCCCTTTTTCATTTGAGATGTCATCTAGGGAGTTTTCAAAGTCTCAAACCAGAATTGGTTTTCCTTTGGGGACTGGGGAGGCACCTGGGTGTGCTTCTTGGAAGAGCGAGTAATCGTTTTTCTCTATTGAGAAAAAGCTGCCGACATTATAAACTATGGTCATTTAATATTAAACATGTATTTTACAGGTGACCTGATGGATGGTTTGAGAGGCTGGAGAGCTTGAATGAAGGAATGCTTTTTACACTGAGATGGGAAGTGGAAAGACCTTTACAGAGTTCCTCTAAGAAGGGCAGTAGTGTAACTTCTGGATCATTTCAAGTGTCATGTTTGGCCCATGATACAGTTTGGCTGTGTCCCCACCCCAATTTCATCTTGAATTGTAGCTCCCATAATTCCCACGTGTTGTGGGAGGGATCTGGTGGGAGGTAATTGAATCATGCTGTTCTCATGATAGTGAATAAGTCTCAGGAGGTCTGTTGGTTTTATAAAGGGGAGTTCCCCTGCACATGCTCTCTCTTGCCTACCAGGAGCAAAGTGAGATGTGACTTTGTTCCTCCTTTGCTTTCCACCATGATTGTGAGGCCTCCCTAGCCATGTGGAACTGTGAGTCAACTAAACCTCTTTCCTTTGTAAATTACCCAGTCTTGGGTATGTCTTCATTAGCAGCATGAGAACAGACTAATACAGTCCAGTTGCTAAATTAGGGAACTGTGCTGTTGTTCAGAAAATGTGATCATGGGCCGGGCATGGTGGTCCACGTCTGTAATCCTAGCACTTTGGGAGGCTGAGGCAGGTGGATCACCTGAGATCAGGAGTTCGAGAGCAGCCTGGGCACCATGATGAAACCCCGTCTCTACTAAAAATTAAAAAATCAGCCAGGTGTGGAGGCACACACCTGTAGTCCCAGCTACTTGGGAGAATGAGAATCACTTGAACCCAGAAGGCAGAGGTTGCAGTGAGCCAAGATTGCACCACGGCACTCTAGCCTGGCTGACAGAGTAAGACTCTGTCTAAAAAAAAAAAAGATAAAAGAAAACAAAATGTGATCATGCTGACATCTAGTAACTGGAGTTGCACACAAATTATCCTTTTAGTGTGAATTATTTGTTTTTAAAGTTAATTATTTGTTTTAAAATCTTGACCAAGATCACATGGCTAATATTAAGACATTTACCATCAGGCTGGGAGTGGTGGCTCACACCTGTAATACCAGCATTTGGGAGGCTGAGGTGGAGGATTGCTTGAGGTCAGGAGTTGCAGACCAGTCTGGGCAACATAGTGAGATCTTGTCTTTTTTTTTTGAGATGGAGTCTTGCTCTGTCTCCCAGGCTAGAGTGCAGTGGCGCCATCTTGGCTCACCATAACCTCCACTTCCCAGATTCAAGCGATTCTCCTGCCTCAGCCTCCTGAGTAGCTGGGATTATAGGCATGCGTCACCACACCTGGCTAATTTTTGTATTTTTAGTAGAGATGGGGTTTCGCCATGTTGACCAGGCTCGTCTCAAATTCACCCGGCTAATTTTTGTATTTTTAGTAGCGATGGGATTTCACTGTGTTGACCAGTCATGAACTCCTGACCTCAGGTGATCTGTCTGCCTTGGCCTCCCAAAGGGCTAGGATTATATGCGTGAGCCACCGCGCTCAGCCATGTGATCCCACCTTAACAAAAATACTTTAAAAAAATTAGCCAGGCATAGTGGTGTGCACCTGTAGTCCTAGCTACTTGGGAGGCTGAGGTGGGAAAACTCGGGAGTTCAAGGCTGCAGCGAGCCATGATTGAACTACTACACTCCTGCCTGCGTAACAGAGCAAGAGCTTGTCTCTAAAAAATAAAAAGACTTCTACCATCATCCCTCTTGTTAAAAGGCAACGGCGAGTTACTGTTTAATGAGTAGACTTTATTTGTGACGGTAAACATTTCTGGAGATGGATGGTGGTGATTGTTGTACAACATGGTGAATGTATTTAATGCCACTGAATTGTGCACTTAAAATGGTGAATTTTATATTATGCTTATTTTAGAACAGTAAAGTTTTAAAAATTACAAAAAAAAAAAAAAAACCGAAGGCTAGTATTTGCAGGAGTGGAACTAGGACTTTGCCCAAATTGCAGACTTCCTTCACCCCAATTTTCTTTTTCTGTTTTAATGAAGCACAGCATATTTACAATAAAGTCCATAAAGTACACTAATCTTAATCTTAGCTATAAAGCTCATTGCATGTTTACATTTGTTTATACTTGTGTAACCACCACCCTGTCAAGATGTCGAACGTTCCAGCACCCCAGAAGGTTTCTTTTCAGTTGTAACTCCGCGAGAGGTAACCACTATTCTGACTTGTATTACCATCATTTGATTGTGCAGCTTTTAAACTTAATACAAGTGGAATCAGGCAGTATATACTCCTTTGTGTCTGCTTCTTTCACTTAGCATAATACCTGGGACAGCCACCCATTTATTAGTGTATCAGTAATTCATTTTTTTCCTATTTGCTGTGTAGTTCCCATTGCATTTATCCTTTCTGTTGAAGGACATTTGGGGTGTCCTAGTTTTGGGCTGCTATAAAAAAGGTGCTATGAACATTCTTTTGAGGTACCTATGTACTCACTTCTCTTGGGTGTGGATCTAGGAGTGGGATTGCTGAATCACAGAGGACTGTGTGCTGTGCTTACTTAGGGGTCTCCCTTCTTTGACTTGGTGCCTTTCAGCAAATGTTTGTCCTACCCCTTTCATGACAGGGAAGAAAGGGAAGTAAGTGAGCACAGAGGGCGTTGCTTTCTTCTATTTTCCGGCCTTGGTGTTAGTAGATACTGCCACTTTCCAAAGCAATTATGCCAGTTTACACTTCCACCCACAGGGCACGCGCGTTCCAGTTGCTTCACAGCCTCACCAACACTTGGTGTTGCTGTTTTTTCACCATCAAGCTATGGTGGGCTGAGGGTAGTTATACCCTGAAATTTAAATGATGCAAAGATGGAAACTTTAAAAAATTGTGGAAATATTTAAACTTCTAACTCTCAGTAAATGACCCCAAAGCCAGTGGAGTAGGATGGAGCAGGGCTTTTCCCCTCAGCCTGTGTGATGGGTGGGGCTCATCCACTGCATGTCCACATTGATTTAAGGGCTTTTCCATACTGTGTGCTCCGGATGTCAGATACATTAGACGGCTCTGGGCAGCTGCCTTCTCCAGTCTTTTTGCACTGTTCCTCTCCAGAGCCTTCTTTCATGAAGATTAAACAGTGGTTGAGAGAATTTAGTTGTGGTTTTTCTCATTAACCTCAAATGTAATCTATCTGGGCCTGACGTGTGGATCACTTAGGAGTCTCCTTTCTTAGACTTCAGCACCTTTTAGCAAATGTTTGTCCCATGACAGGGAAGAAAGCAAAGCCAGAACAGGGGGCTCTGCTTTCTTCTGTCTTCCAGCCTCCAAGAAAGTTCCTTTCTCACGTTTGAACACATTTTCTGTGTGAGATAATCTACAGAACGCGTGGTGGTGAGGCCACAGCAGATACTCAGATTGTTTCTCTCCCTCCACGTCCTCCTGGCCTATGTCATGAGCCCTTTTTTGTTGTCCTTGAATTTCTTGTGCATTGCCCTACCCTGCCTTTTGCTCATCTCCCAGTTCTTTTTTCATTGGTTCCCATTCTTTTTTTCCCCTACCAGGAAAGCGGATTTATTTTTTATTTAATATTTTTGTTTAGAGACAAGGTTTCACTTTGTCACCCAGGCTAGAGTGCAGTGGCACAATCATAGCTTACTGCAACCTTGAACTTCTGGGCTCAAGCAATCCTCTCACCTCAGCCTCCTGGGCGTCATCATGCCCAGCTAATTTTAAAAAAAATTAGTGAGACACAGTCTCACTGTGTTGCCCAGGCTGGTCTTGAGCTCCTGAGCTCCAGCAGTCCTCCCACCTCAGCTTCCCAAAGTTCTGGGACTATAGTCATGAGCCACAGTGCCCAGCCACATTTTTTAAGGCTCATTACTTGAAGTGTGACCTGATGGTATTCTTCACACACAGTCTTATGCTGTCCTTTGAAACAGTCATGGGAGATCATACTCAGACCTGTAATGACAGAAACAGGTTTGTGTAGCTTTGCATTTTTTCACGTCACTCTATCATGCTACTCAAAGTGCTGTTATTGTATCTTGACTGCTGGGCACATAGCCCAGCTCCCATGCTCTGCTTGTTTATAGCGCTCCTTCCTGAAAACCACCTCTTTGTCCTCTCTCTTTCCCTCCAACTCTCTCAGCTCAAGAGGGCCAGCAGTGAGGACACGCTCAACAAGCCAGGAAGTACCACTGCATCGGGGGTGGCTCGCCTGAAGAAGACCGCCACTGCCGGAGCCATCTCGGAGCTCACCGAGAGCCGCCTGAGGAGCGGCACAGGTAGGAGGGACCGGGCAGGCAGGACCCGGCAGGCCTTCAGTCCTGGCCACATGGAAGCACTTCAGTGACCCATGACCCATCCAGTCCTTCCCTCGTCAGATATTTCTTGACCACTTACCCTGTGCCAGACCTGTTTTAGGCAGATGACGTCACTGCCCACAGGGAGTTTACATCTAGAGTGGGGAGACCGATGAGAAACAAAAGGTAACTGGATGTGCTGTGGTTTCTTTGGTCCCTCCAGAGGTCCATTTGTCACCATGCATGTGTGAAATCCTTCTGACATGCAGGCAGGGCGGTGTATGTTGTGGGGCTGTCTGGATGCAGAATGCATTAGAGAAATAAATGAATCCCGTCGATCCCTTGCAGAGGTGGATGTCTAACATTTGTACTGAACCCTGTGGAAAGCTGGCAAGAGCCTCGCCCAGCAGCTGTGGAAGGTTGCTCAGAGTGACTTGGACGGCAGTGGCAGCTGGAAGCTGTGAACCTGCTCAGTGTTACTCATTTTCTGAGAATCCGAAAAGGTTTTTCAGTCATTCTGTTTGAGTTCAGAGCATGTGAAACATGCAATATCGAAGAATTTGCTTAATTTTCTCTTTGCGCATATAGATAATAACTCTAAGCTTTCATGGTCTAACTCTTACAGTGCAGCCCTCAGTGTATTGCTAAATTGTCTAAGATGGGAAAAATAACTGAAATACATCATTATTAATTTTTAATGTGTTGAAGGGTAGTACACTTACAATTTTTGTGCTTTTTTCGTAAAAGTCACATTCAGGCTAGATCTCAAAAGGTATATTTTAATTTATTCGGTTTTCAAAAAGTTGAATCTGTGAAGATTATATGTGGCTTTCTTTTATTGGATATAAGGGGAATCGCCTGGTTTTTCTATATAATGGCTTTACCATTGTGAACACTGATATTGTACTAAACGTACACACACACTTGGTTTTTAAAATACGGTAAACAAAAGTACCATTTATTTTTATCAAGCCAGCCTTACACTGATTCCAAAAGTTAATAAAGCCCCACTCAAAAAAAGACAGACTGGGAGGAGCCTAGGGGCAGGGTGGGAAGGAGGACCAGCCGAGTCCGGATGTGGGACAGAGTGAGTGTGTGTGGTGTGTCCCCAGGCGCAGGAAGGTGGCGAAGGGAGGTGAATCCCAGTGGATGGAGCGAGGAGAAGGGTGGGAGGAGAAAAAGGTGGGAGGAGGACCAGGTGGGAGGGTGGCAGTTCACTCAGGACCCCGCGGGGGCAGCACGATGAGGTGGGTCACAATGTTCCTGAACGGCAGCCCTAAGAACAGAAAGGTGGTTGCTGTGTATGGAACTTTATCTGATTTGCTTTCTGTGGTCAGCAGTAAACTCAGCATAGAAGCCACCAGTGTGTATAATGGGAAAGGTGAGCTGATTGATGATATTGCTTTGATCAGGGATGATGATGTTTTGTGTGTGGAGGAGAGCCATTTATTGATCCTCAGACAGATTCTAAGCCACCTGAGGGATTGTCAGGATTCCACACAGACTGGCTAACATTAAATGTTGGAGGGCGGTACTTTACAACCACACAGAGCACTGTAGCGAATAAAGACCCTGACAGTATGCTGGCCCATGTGTTTAAGGACAAAGGTGTCTGGGAAATAAGCAAGATCATAGAGGAGCTTTCTTAACTGACCGAAGTCCTGAGTACTTTGAACCCATTTTGAACTGCTTGCGTCACGGATAGCTTATTGTAAATGATGGCATTCATTTATTGGATGTGTTAGAAGAAGCAAGATTTTTTGGTATTTACTCATTGATTGAACACCTAGAAGTGGCAATAAAGAATTCTCAACCACTGGAGGATTATTTACCAATATCCCGAAAGGAATTTGTCTGATTTTTGCTAGTAACTCCAACCAAATCAGAACTGCGATGCCAGGGTTTAAACTTCAGTGGTGCTGATCTTTCTCGTTTGGACCCTCGATACATTAACTTCAAAACGGCCAATTTAAGCTGCTGCAGTGTTGCACATGCAAATCTTTGCTGTGTAAGTCTTGAACAAGCCGATCTCTCTGGATCAGTGCTTGACTGTGCAAATCTCCAGGGAGTCAAGATACTCTGTTCTAATGCAGAAGGAGCATCCCTGAAACTGTGTAATTTTGAGGATCCTTCCGGTCTTAAAGCCAATTTAGAAGGTGCTAACCTCAAAAGTGTGGATATGGAAGGAAGTCATGTGACAGGAATTAACCTGAGAGTGGCTACCTTAAAAAATGCAGCGTTGAAGAACTGTAACCTCAGAGGAGCAACTCTGGCAGGAACTGATTTAGAGAATTGTGATCTATCTGGGTGTGATCTTCAAGAAGCCAAGGAGAGGGTCCAACATGAAAGGAGCTAGATTTGAAGAGATGCTGACACCACTACACATGTCACAAAGTGTCAGATGAGAATTTTAGGGGCTGGAGGAAGATGTACAAGATGAAAATGTTTTCCTCATCACTTCTCTTTCTCCATCCTCTCAGTTGTCTAGAAGAAATAACACTGTAAGGAAATTAAAAAAAAAATTTAGAGGATTATGCTTGTTCTCAGTGATGCATAGAGGAAAAAATAGATTTTTTTTCCATATTCTGATTTTTTTTTTTTTTTTTTTTGAGACGGAGTCTCGCTCTGTCTCCCAGGCTGGAGTGCAGTGGCATGATCTCGGCTTACTGCAAGCTCCGCCTCCCGGGTTCACGCCATTCTCGTGCCTCAGCCTCCCTAGTAGCTGGGACTACAGGTGCCCGCCACCACGCTCGGCTAATTTTTTTGTGTTTTTAGTAGAGACGGGGTTTCAGCGTGTTAGCCAGGATGGTCTCGATCTCCTGACCTTGTGATCCACCTGCCTTGGCCTCCCAAAGTGCTGGGATTATAGGCGTAAGCCACCGCGCCCGGCTTATATTCTGATTTTTAACAGAAAAGCACTCATTTAATAGATGTAGGGAAACTAGATATCGCTGCCTTTTGAACACGGTAGAGGGGTTTTTCTGGTTTTATGACCGGGAATAGTATATATTATATTTGCTTTTAGATAGGCGTGATGTAGAAATACCATCTTGGTTTGAGATGCATTTGAGGATTTTAATTTATGGAAAGCACAACATATGCGATTATATTTATTGAATACCTTGATGCAGTATGGATATTTAAATTATAAAAACTTTATGAAAACTTTGAAAAGGTTGTTCAGGCTTATAAATAGTTTTAGTGATGCCTCCCTCTTTAAATACCTGCCACACCGTATGAATATGGTGAGTTCAGACTTGCTAAGACTCTTTTCAGGTCCATTTGTATAATGTTTACTGTTTAGAACAAAACACTGGCTAAGTTAAAGTAATATCCACTTCTTACTGATTGAGACAGAGTGGAAAGAAGGACATCATTGTACATCACTGTCATTCCAAAGGTACAGTGGAACTCTGGATGGAGGAAGAACTTACCTATCACTACAACACTTATAAATGAGCATTTCTCAGAATTTTATTCTAGGCAAGTTCCACTCAACACCAGACCAAGCAATTCTGTCTATTCACGCTATTAGCCTAGTTTTCTCATACAATCAGCACAAGCATAGGAAGATACTTCAAAACCAAAAAGCCAAGGTGCATCATTAATATTCATTTAATTCAAATACCAAATAGTTTACATAGGGCCAGCTTAGAAATAGGTATTAAATCCAGATCTACTGCAATCAAAGCTTACACAATATCAATGAATATGGTAGAGGTGCCTGTTCAAAGCCAATGTAGTATAATTGCAGCTAGAACCCTACAGTGAGGAATGAGGAATTTTAAACATACATTTGATTACAGCCACCAAAATATATATGTATATATAGAAAGTAAAAATAAAGGTATTTGGCTGGTCCAAGAGGTAATACCAATCAGTCAGCACCTATGATTCTTTTACTTACATTTTTTGATTTTTTGTTTTTGTTTTTGTTTTTTGAGATGGAGTATCACTCTGTCGCCAGGCTGGAGTGCAGTGGTGCGATCTTGGCTCACTGCAACCTCTGCCTGCCGGATTCAAACAATTCTCCTGCCTCAGCCTCCCAAGTAGCTGGGACTACAGGTGCATACCACCACGCCCAGCTAATTTTTGTATTTTTAGTAGAGACGGGGTTTCACCATGTTAGCCAGGATAGTCTTAATCTCCTGACCTTGTGATCCGCTCGCCTCGGCCTCCCAAAGTGCTGAGATTACAAGCATGAGCCATGGCACCCAGCCTGTTTTTTTATTTAAACAAATTTTAGCCCACTTTTCTTGAGTCATTTTCTCTCTGCAACAGCAGAGGAAGGGCCTGTACCTCCCTACCAATGACCTGGTGTCCTTACATCTACCCCAAGAGCAGGGATATTAGCTGTGTCCACAGGGTTCTGAATTCTACAGACTCATCAACATGAGGCAAGGAATCATTGAAAACCACTTTTGTCTCCTTTGGGAGAATGACACATCTTTAGTATTTATGTAGCCTATTCTTCTATATCTAAATATGCAAAGCTTTCCTTAACAGTAAAGGGTACGTATGCATAGTGGGAGGAGATCAGACCTTTACAAGTGAAGGAAAGCAACTTCAGAAATGAATTATTTTCTTTGCTTTATTATTTTTCCCAAGACAGAGAAGTATTGTATTGAGAAATTATCTATTTTCATAATCAACATGTGCCTAAATTATATTTAAATCATTTCACTCTGTACTATATTTTCAGGAATTATAGAATGTGTTATTCATTCACTTAAAAGTACCTCTGTAGAAATAACTTAAAACTGCAGAGGGATCTGAAAGATCTAAACATGGTGTGCTTAGAAACTGCAGATTTTAGATCTAATGTATACTGCATTAATAAACGATATAAAGTGTTGAAAAGGAAAAAAAAGACAGACTGATCCCATGATCAAATATTAATATAAAAATTTGAGATCAGCCGGGCGTGGTGGCTCACACCAGTAATCCCAGCACTTTGGGAGGCCAAGGCAGGTGGATCACGAGGTCAGGAGATCAAGACTAGCCCAGCCAACATGGTGAAACCCCATTTCTACTAAAAATACAAAAATTAGTTGGGCGCGGTGGCGGGTGCCAGCTACTCAGGAGGCTGAGGCAGGAGAATCACTTGAACCTGGGAGGCGGAGGTTGCAGTGAGCCGAGATCGTGCCACTGCCTTCCAGCCTGGGTGACAGAGCAAGACTCCGTCTCAAAAAAATAAAGAAATAAATAAAAATTTAAAAAAATTGAAATAAAAATATTAGCACGTAGGCTCGACAATACATTAAAAGAACAGTAGTATACATCACAACTAAGTGAATTTATGCCACCCAAGAATGGATGAATATTAAGAAATTTTAGAATACAATCCATCATACCATATTAACAGGCCAAAGAAGAAAAACTGTGCGGTTATCTCTGTAGATACAGAACATACATTTGACACAATTAACAATCTTTCTGATTTAACAACAAACTCTTGATAGACTGTACATGTGCAGAGACATCTTTAATGAGGTATGTGTCACAAACAAAAGCCAGCGATTCCCATTAAAGTCAAAGATAATTCAAGGTTGCTTACTATCACCACTGTCATCTAAAATTTTCTGTAGATATTAACCAAGGCAGTAAGATAAGAGAGATATAGAAGCACATAAATATTGGAAATGAGGGAGCAAAATAATTGTAATCAGATAATAACATTGTATGCTTTGAATTTCCTGAAAATTGTGTCTTAGAATTTTCTTAAATTCTATTAGAGACAATAAGAGTTTGGTATGTGGCTAGTTGTAGACTATAATATATCAATAGCTTTTTTTTTTTTTTTTTTTTGAGATGGAGTCTCGTTCTGTAGCCCAGGCTGGAGTGCTGTGGCACGATCTCGGCTCACTGCAAGCTCCGCCTCCCGGGTTCACGCCATTCTCCTGCCTCAGTCTCCCGAGCAGCTGGGACTACAGGTGCCCGCCACCACGTCCGGCTAATTTTTTGTATTTTTAGTAGAGGTGGGGTTTCACCATGTTAGCCAGGATGGTCTTGATCTCCTGACCTCGTGGTCCACCTACCTTGGCCTTCCAAAGTGTTGGGATTGCAGGCATGAGCCACCACGCCAGCCATCAATTGCTTTCTTATCAGTGACTAATTAGAAAGATAATAATGTAAGAAACAATTCTATTTATAAAGAATGAAAGGGCAAAATATTTAGAAATAAATAGTGTAAGCATCTATATAAAAATATCTTAAAACTCTTTTGAAGAAGTCTTATGTCCTTCAAAGAAGATATAAATAAGTGAAAACATATGTGTGATTCTTAGATAGGAAAATTAAATAGAATTAAGATTAAACTTAATTAGTACAACATATAAAATGTAATAAGGATGTCTGAATTATTCTAAGAATTCATTTTCACCTTGATTATAATATCAGTGGGAATTTGGGAGTGGAAACATAATAAAATAACTGGAATTTATCTGAAACCCGTTGTTCTCAATGGGGAACGATTTTGCCCCTCCAGTTCCAACCCAGGGAACAATTGGCAATGTCTGGAGACTTTTTTTTTTTTTTTTTTGGCTATTATGACTCAGAGCTGCTACTGCCATCTAGTGGGTAGAAGCCAGAGATACTAAACATCCTAGGATGCACAGGACCGTCCCTGCAGCAGAGTGTCCTGCCCAAAACTGTCAACAGTACTGCTGCTAAGAAATCCTGACCTAGCAGAATAGATATTCTAGAGTAACCAGGAGAATTCTGAAAATAGTAATCAGGGGATTAACCTTAGGCATTCTGGAACTGAAGAGGCGCTAGGCAGCTCAGTGGAACGGTGGACAAAGTGCAGAATACACTGGAAGATTTAGTAGAGGGGAAAGGCGGCATTTTGTATCACAGTGGATAATTCTCTAAAAAATGTGACCGAGTAAGTATTTAAGAAAGAATGCAGCTGGATCACTATCTCATTCCTCCCATCAAAATAAATTCTAAGAGGATTAAAGATTTAAATATTAAAAAATGAAACTGCAAAACTACAAAGAGAAAGCATCAGAGAATTAATTCGTAGTCTTGGCCTTGGAAGAGCCTTTCTAAGTAGGAACAAACACAGAAGCCATAAAGGAAAAGATGAAAAACGTACTTTCATAAGTATAAGAAACTTCTTTGCAAAAAGAGGAAATTATTTGCAATACATGTAACAAAAGGCTTATTTACAAAGAGTTTATACAAATCAATAAGAAAAGGAAAAATAGGCCAGATGTGGTGGCTCATGCCTATAATCGCAGCAATTTGGGAGGCCGAAGTGGGAGGATTGCTTGAACCCAGGAGTTCAAGACCAGCCTGGGCAACATAGTGAGACCTCATCTCTACAAAAATAAATAAATAAATACAAATTAGCTGGGTGCATGCCTGTAGTCCCAGCTACTTGGGAGGCTGAGGTGGGAGGATTGTTTGACCCTGGGAGTTTGAGGCTGCCATGAGCTATGAACACACCACTGCACTCTAGCCTGGGTGACAGAGTGAGACACTAGCTCAAAAAAAAAAAAAAGAAAAGGAAAAATAATATAATAGAAATATATATAGCTCCCATGAAAAAATACAGATGGCCAGTGGGAAGATATGAAGCCTTACTTATAGTTCAAGAAATGTAAAGTAAGGCTGGGTGTGGTGGCTCAGGCCTGTAATCCTAGCACTTTGGGAGGCTGAGGCGGGCAGATCGCTTGAGCCCAGGAGTTTGAGACCAGTCTGGGCAACATGGTGAAATCCCATCTGTACAAAAAATGCAAAAATTAGCCAAGCATGGAAGCGTGTGCCTGTGGTCCCAGCTACTTGGGAGACAGAGGTGGGAGGATCACTTGAACCTGGGAAGTGAAGGCTGCAGTGAACTGAAATTGTGCCACTGCACTCCAGCCTGGGCAACAGTGAGACCCTGTCTCACAAAAAATAAATAAATAAATAAAGCAAGCAAAACAACAACTAGGTGTATAATTTCCCCTGATACATTAGCAAAAATTAAAACAGTTTATCATTTCTGGTGTCATTAAGGGTATAAGGAGTCACATATGGTTGATGCACAAGGACAATTTGGTAATATCTATCTAAATATTAATATAACCTTTGACAAAGCATTTCTATTATTTAGCACTTAACGTTACTGATATTCTTGGAAAAGAATGCCAACATGCATGGTGGCGGGCGCCTGTAGTCCCAGCTACTCGAGAGGCTGAAGCAGGAGAATGGCGTAAACCCGGGAGGCAGAGCTTGCAGTGAGCCGAGATCGCGCCACTGCACTCCAGCCTGGGTGACAGAGCGAGACTCTGTCTCAAAAAAAAAAAAAAAAAAAAAAGAATGCCAACATGTATGAGCAAGTTCTGTTGCATGATTATTTATAATAGTATAATACGGGAAACAACCTAAGTATGTATTCATACAGGGCTGGTTGAACAATGTGATTTTGGTGCAGTAGAAGAGTATACAGGCATGAAAATGAATACAGTAGATTTGTGTGTACTAATAGGGAAAGATCTCCAAGATACATTACTAAGTGGGGAAAATAATATGGTGCATATGATACAACCTTAATTTGGTTTTGATTTTAAAAGTATATATGAATTATTAAAATCAACTTTTTTTCCTGGAAGGATATCAGAATGATTCTCTTTAAGGAGAGTTACCAGAATTGAAAGTGGCAGAGGAAAATTTTTTCATTTTAGATTTTCCTGTGCTGTTTGAACATTTTAAACATATGCATACATTGCTATAAAAAATTAAAAACAAGGTAAATACAATGTAAACTTAGACAATATAAATATAAACTAAACTTTTTTTTTGCCTTTACAAAATCCTTCCTCTTCTACTTGCCTTTTGTAGTGTTCTTTAGCCATTTGTTGGTGGATTTTTTGTGTGTGTTTGTTTGCTTATAACATCTGCTCCTTTGCACAGGATTCTAGGAAAATACCTTGGTTTTATATTGGCTCCTAAAGTAGACAAGTTCCCATGCCCCAAGGGACATTGGCATCCTTTATTTGTCAAAGAAAGGAAATAATTACATATCTACTACACAGTGATGTTGGGGAAAAGGTCTGTGAATACTTTACAGACTGCAATGAAATGTAAGTGACAGTTATTATTCTCCTAGTTACACGAATTGTTTGTCGATTACTTCATTTAAGTGAAATTAAAGTATATGACTTAATAGGGTTGAATTTGAAAATTACATTTTGTTTCTGAAGCTTTTATTTTTTGGTTTATTTTATTTTATTTTTTGAGACGGAGTTTCACTCTTGTTGCCCAGGCTGGAGTGCAATGGCGTGATCTCGGCTCACCATAACCTCTGCCTCCCGGGTTCAAGCGATTCTCCTGCCTCGGCCTCCTGAGTAGCTGGGATTACAGGCACACGCCACCACGGGCGGCTAATTTTGTACTTTTAGTATTGATGGGGTTTCTCCATGTTGGTCAGGCTGGTCTCGAACTCCCGACCTCAGGTGGTCCACCCGCCTCGGCCTCCCAAAGTGCTGGGATTACAAGCGTGAGCCACCGTGTCCGGCTGAGAGCTTTTATTTTTATATGTCAGTAGTCCTCAACATTTTTGTAGCACCTTTGGACAACTGATACTTTTGTCTGTTGTCATAGTGTCCCCAAACTGCCTCATTTGGAATAGGTGAATTCCAGTCTATTGGGATGACCATTAGGAGCAGTGGTATGCAGCACCTCTCTGTTGTAGGTCTTACCACCTCTGCAGTTGTATGTTTTGGTAATCATTTCAATATTTGATTGCATTTTGTCTATTTTACATGCGAGAAAACCAGGAAAATGAAAGTGCTGGTTGGGGCTACAGCAACCAGTTGTACAGGTTGAACAGCCCAAATCCAAAAATTCAAAATCCCAAATGCTCCAAAATCTGAAATGTTTTGAGCACTGACATGATGCTCAAAGGAAATGCTCACTGGAGCATTTTGGATTTTGGATTTTCAGATTAGGGATGCTCAACTGGTAAGTAGAATGCAAATATTCTAAAATAAAAAATCAGAAATCCAGTACACTTATGGTCCTGAGCATTTTGGATAAGGGATACTCAACCTGTAGTAATAAGCGTGAGTTTTAAAATATCAATACTGCCGAGTGCGGTGGCTCATGCCTGTAATCCCAGCACTCCGGGAGGCCGAGGCAGGCGGATCACCTGAGGTAGTTTGAGACCAGCCTGACCAACATGGCGAAACCCCTTCTCTACTAAAAATACAAAAAAATTAGCCAAGTGTGGTGGCGGGCACCTGTAATCCCAGCTACTTGGGAGGCTGAGGCAGGAGAATGTCTTGAACCTGGGAGGTGGAGGCTGCAGTGAGCCGAGATCGTGCCACTGTACTTGAGCCTGGGCGACACAGTGAGACTCAGTCTCAAAAAAATAAAAATACAATTGATACAGAGATGGAAATTATTTAGCGTGTTAGAAACTAGATGCTCACTGGACTTAAAGCAATTTTCTATAGGCTTAGCTGTGAAGAAAAAGAATAAAATTAAAGGAAATTGAGGGAATTCTGGCAATATATAGTTGATTTCCTTTCAGAAAAATTTCCTCTCAGAGGAAATCAACCATATATTAGACTTGTAGGGGACAGAATTCTTTTTATGGCAGGCAAGACTTAGTGTTTATACTTTTGACTTGGGGACAAGTTTTCTACGATGCATAGCATGGTATTATCTGTATTTTATTTCAAATGTGTTAATTTTGAGAAATATTTTTGTCATGAAATTTTAATACAGTATTTGTGACTTTGAACGCACAAGAATTAAACCTATAGCCGGCCTGTATTTTACTGCACCCTTTCCTGGGAGCTGATCTGTCCTCAGGGAGAATCCCTGAAATCTACTCCAGGAAGAAACGTGTAATCTTTTGGTCGTAATAATTATATTATTGTCTCAGCCTTGTCTAGGGCGCCAACTTGCCGTCTGTCATGGGTGGTACTGGAACTGCTTGAATGGGGAGGCATGAGCTTCTTCATTCTTCTCAAGGCTATTTCCAGTTTCTAGTTGCCAGGCCTTATGCTGTTCTCTGGGGCTATGCCAAAGTTTGTTCCAACAATAGCAAGAACACAGCAAAAATCACGAAAGGGACTACTATTTTCGAGGCCTGCCACCTACCTGCACGTGCTGGCTTCTCTGAGCTGCTGTCTCTCTTGATGCTCACAACAACCAGAGGAAGAGCATGGTTATTTTATCTAGACCAGGAACCTTAGCTTCAGGAAGGTCAAACAAGTTTGACTTATTCTCTCCCGTGCCCACCCCAGGTTTCATTATGGAACATCCACTTTTTCTAATTGGTTTTCTTTCATTAATATTATTTACATATCTGGATTCAAAAAAAAGAATTCTGATTTTTTTTTTTTTTTTTTTTTCTAGAGACAGTTTTGCTCTGTTGCCCAGGCTGGAGTGCAGTGGTGCAACCATAGCTGATTGCAGCCTCCAACTTCTGGGCTCAAGAGATCCTCCTGCCCCAGCTCTCGAGTAGCTGGGACTACAGGTGCACACCACCGGGGTCTCACCATGTTGCCCAGGCTGGTCTTGAACTCCTGGGCTCCTGCCTTGGCTTCCCAAGGTGCTGGGATTACAGGCATGAGCCACTGCGCCTAGCCTGGATTCCAGTTCTTATTCTTCTTTTTCTCCCTGAAGTGTCCTTTGTGTATATCTCATCTTACACAATGGTGTGGCTTTTAGGGAATGAGGAGATTCCTTGTGTGCAGGTGGTAGTCCTCCCTGCCTGCCCCAGGGTCAAGTGAAAGGTGGGGGAACCCCCAGAAGGCTCTCAAGGAATCCAGCCACT
The DNA here is from genome assembly GCF_000951045.1 of Mandrillus leucophaeus. Taxonomy (NCBI): domain Eukaryota; kingdom Metazoa; phylum Chordata; class Mammalia; order Primates; family Cercopithecidae; genus Mandrillus; species Mandrillus leucophaeus. The sequence goes on along the minus strand of NW_012110863.1, from coordinate 424,813 downwards.
AGGTGGCAGCCTTGTCAAAAGCACCCACCTGCTCCTCTGCTCCAAGTTCTGGTTCTGACAAATGTTTCTGACTTTAGAAACAATCCTTCTATTTATTCATTAATTCAACAAATATCTTTGAGTGGCTACCATGTGCCTGGCACTGTTCTAGGCAAAAGGAATATATATGAGTGAGCAGGACAAACATCCCTGCCTTCATAAAGGTAATTGAGCAAGTCGTGGGAGAGATGAGAAAGCCGGGTGGACAGCTGGAGTGGTGGACATTCCAGGCAGAGATGACCGCTGGCCCGTGTCCACCACGTCCAGGGAGCGGTGGGAAGGCCAGTGGGGCCGCAGCAGAGTGAACAAGCAGTTGGGGAGGAGGGCAGAAAGATGGGGGAGCTTGCGAGTCACTGTCAGGACTTTGGATTTTTTTACTCTGACTCCACTGGGGAATTTTTGCAAGGTTTTGCACAGAGCCGTGGTATGACCTGACCTTGTTTTAAAACAACTGCTTTGGGCTGCTTGTTGAGAGTGGACAGATGGAGTGCGCAGACGTTTGGAGGCTAGGGCTGTGGTCTAGGAAAGAAGTGATCTGGGCTGGGCCGGCAGCCGTGGCACCGGGGAATAGCAGTGTCTGGATATATTCTGAAGGGGAGAGCCAATCGGCTCTCAACTTTCCTGGTTTTTGAACTGTGGAAAAATACACATAATCATTTTTAAGTGTACAGTTCAGTGGCATTAAGTTCATTCACATTGTTGTACAACCATCACCACCTTCCATTTCCAGAACTATTTCATCTTCCCAAAGTGAAATTCTGTCCCCATTAAACACTTGCTTCCCATTCCGCTTCCCTCAGCTCCTGGCAAGTGCTGTTCTATTCTTTGTCTCTATGAATCTGACTGCTCTAGGTTCCTCATAAGAGTGGCATCATACAGTGTTTGTCCTTTTGCAACTGGCTTATTTCACTCAGCATAATATCCTCAAGGTTCATCCGCGCTGTAGCACGTGTCAGAATTTCCTTCCTTTTTGAGGTTAAATAATATTTCCTTGTGTGGATATATCATATTTTCTTTATCCATTCTCCTGTTGAAGGACCCTTGGCCCATTTCTACCTTTTGGCTATTGTGAATAATGCTGCTCTGTACACAGGTGTACAAATATCTCCTTGAGACACTGCTTTGACTTTTTGAGGGTATATACCTGGAAGTGGGATTGCTGGATTCTCCTGATGAATGGTAAAGTTGGTGTAGGGTAAGATTTCTGCTTATGTTAGCAGAGGGACGAGTGAGATGAAATCTGATGGGCCTTCCCAAGGGATAAGGAGTGAACATGGATCTCTTCTGGAGACAGCAGTCGGCTAGAAGGAGGTTTGCACAGCCACATTTAAAACATTTTTAAAACCACGAGACATGGAAGTGCCCATTTAGATGTTTCTTTATATAGCACACGTGGGATCCAAAGACATGTCACTATTTTAAACTGATATCAGTGTTTTCTAAAAGGCAAAATAAATGTGAAGGGCTAGTTTTACTGTGGCCAAACTCCACTTGAATGCTTGCAGAATCTCAGACATCTCAGATGGTGATCAGTAAGGGCAAGCAGTCGTGACTGGCTCACTGCCAAGAAGCTGTCCATGTCCTCGCTGATACCTGGACCCCTGCATGCTCCAGTTACCTGCATCACACCCAGGTAATGCCTGAGGCTCCAACCTGAGACACCTGTCCTCTCTGACACGGGGAGGGAATAACTCTGGGCTCCTATCAGGGGAACTCGTCTAACATGGAAGGTAAGTATTCTTATCCCCATCTGACATGTGAAGAAGCCAAGGCTCCAGGATAGGTAGTGTTCCCAAATTCAAACCCAGCGTCTGACTCCAGAGTTCTTTGTTCTGCTACTCTGTTTGCCTCAGGTAGGGAGACTTGTTTTCTTCCCCCTTCATCTTTACCTGCTGTAGAATTACTATTACTGGTGACTAGCATTCTTTGCTCACTATGTGCTAACCACTGTTCTCAGTATGCAATGAATATAGTCTCCTTTAGTCTTTACTACAACCCTATGACATAGTCTCCTTATTATCATTCCCATTTTATAGATCAGGAGACTGAGGCATAAAGAGATTAAGCAGACTGTCCAAGTCCATTCGAGATAAATATTGGTACCAGGATTTGCAGATTAGGAAACAGAGGCTGAGAGAAAACCATGGATGGGTTGGCTTGCTGGGGTAAGAGTGGAGGAAGGCGATGTTGGAAGTCTTGGAATTGAGAGACTGGAAGATGGGTGGGTCAGTTTCTTGGATGCCACAGAAGGAGGAGCACCGTGAGCCAGGGATGTCAGGGAATGGGGAGAATGGAGTGGGGGTGTGTAGATGGCAACAGGGAGGGGAAGAGGATGCCAGGTCCTGCTGCATGAACTGCGGAGATGGAGGGTGTCTGTTTACAGTGGGGAAGGGAACAGACAGTGGGGAAGCAACAGTCATAGGTATGAGGTACAGCGAGACCTTCAGCTTGGGAAATGTGAGAAAATGAACAGACTGGCTTGGAAAGGCAGTGGTGGGATTCATCCAGCTGTGGAAGTGAGGGGACATTCAGAGAGCTCAGTCTATAGGAAGTGTTGATTTCACTGTGAGTTCTGAAGGGCCCTGAAGAAGTGTTGGGGACTCAAGGGAGGGGCTTGGGGCAGATGGGGCCAAGTCTGTTTGGAGATGAGAACCTGCAAAATCACAGAATGCCAGGAATGAGTTTGTTGTTGTTTTCATAATTTTAGAGAGATCATTTATCAATGAATATATTTTGTGATTAAAAAAAATTCATATTCAGTACAGATGTTCCTCCAGTTATTTCATTGGTTACTTCCAGATAAACCCATCATAAGCTGAATATATGCTAAGTTGAAAATACATTTAATGCACCTAACCTTCCGAACATCATAACTGAGCCCAGCCTGCCTTAAACGGGGCTCAGAACACTCATATTAGCCTACATTTGGACAAAATCATCGAATACAGAGCCCATTTTATAATAAAGTGTTGAATATCTTATATAATGTATTAGATTGGTGCAAAAAAGTAATTGTGATTTTTGCCATTTTCAAAATTGCAATTACTTTTGCACCAACCTAATTTACTGGAAGTGAAAAGCAGAATGGTTGTCTGGGCACTTGAAGTACAGCTTCTACTGAATGTGTGTCACGTTTGCATCACCTTACGGTCAAAAAGGGTAAGTCATACCATCGTAAGTTTGGAATTGTCTGTATTTTCATTTTCTTCTATTTTATTCTACATTTAATTCATTTTCACATTGTAGTAAGAGATCTACCCTCTGAACACATTTTTAAGTGTGTAATTCACGGGCAATGCTGCATAGCAGGTCCCTCAAGCTTACGGATCTGTACCCACTGAACAACTCCCCATTGCCCTGTCTGCAGCCCTTGGCGGTCACCACTTGACTTTCTGTTTCTGTGAGTTTGACTGTTTAAGATTCTGCATCCAAGTGAGATCATACAGTATCCTTTTGTGACTGGCTTATTTCCCTTAACATAGTATCCTTCAGGTTCATCCACACTGGGGCATGTGTCAGAATCTCCTTCCTTTTTAAGGCTGAATAATAATCCATTGCCTGGATAGCCACACTTTGTTTATCCATCATACGTGGATGGAGCAGGAATGGCTTTCAGCTTCTGGTGGTGTCCGAGGTAAACCCAGTTGTGAGGATGTTATGAACTCCACACTAGTTAAGGTGCTGAATTAATTCTTTTTTTTTTCTCTCTTTTTTAAAATTATACTTTAAGTTCTAGGGTACATGTGCACAACGTGCAGGTTTGTTACATATGTATACATGTGTCATGTTGGTGTGCTGCACCCATTAACTCATCAATTACATTAGATATATCTCCTAATGCTATCCCTCCTGCGTCCCCCCACCCCACAACAGGCCCCAGTGTGTGATGTTCCCCTTACTGTGTCCAAGTGTTCTCATTGTTCAATTCCCACCTATGAGTGAGAACATGGTGCTGAATTAATTCTTT
>NW_012110863.1:409095-420641 GCF_000951045.1 Mandrillus leucophaeus | reverse complement strand
ATTCTCCTGCCTCAGCCTCCCGAGTAGCTCTGGGACTACAGGCGCCGCCACCACGCCCGGCTAATTTTTTGTGTTTTCGGTAGAGACGGGGTTTCACCGTGTTAGCCAGGATGGTCTCGATCTCCTGACCCCGTGATCCGCCCACCTCGGCCTCCCAAAGTGCTGGGATTACAAGCGTGAGCCACCGCGCCTGGCCAAGTGCTGAATTAATTCTAAGCTTGATGACGCACATGGTGGTGTCTTGGCCCTGCGTTTCCCGGGAGTACATGATTTAGTCAGGGCTTTGGAGTGGGGCCAAGGGTTTTCTGTGGCTTTCTATGTTGGCACAAGGTGCAGTGCTGGTTTGGGGGTGGAAGCTTTCCTGGGTCCTCCCTGGGTGCCTGTGGTATGGACAGCGGGCAGCTCTCCCTGCACCTCCTGCAAGAATATTGACATATTTGCCAACTCTTTCCATCCAGGACCTGGCAGTCTCTCCAGTTCTCCATGTCCTCTCTTCCTTTTTTTTTTTGACTCTTCCTCTAAAGTTTGCTATTTCCTTCCCCCCTCCTTCCCCGCTCTCCTCCCCTCCTTTCCTTTTTGTTGAGTTTATCTTTATGCCTTCCCTCCCTCCCTGCCTCTTGCCCTCCCTTCATTCCTTCCTTCCTTTTTGTTGAGTTTATGCTTTTGTTTTATACTTTTATTCCTATTGTGAACGGGATTCTTTATTCATTTCACTTTTTTCTTATTTTTAAAAATATGGACTATTTGATGACTTTGAATGTCATCCTTACACAGGAACCATGCTAATCTTCTCTGTATCATTCCAATTTTGGTATTAGCACGGTCACTGACTATATTTTCTAATGACATAGTTTAAAAATACTTAGTTTGGAACTGGCTCGCTCCCTTACCATCCTCTCCTTAGCACTAATGGTTTTCAGTTGATTCTCAGGTGTCTTCCAAGCAGACAGTCGTATCAGCTGCAGATAACAATGCCTTTTGTCTCCTCCATTCCAGGAGTTGTTCTTTTATTTCTGGTTCTTGCCGTTCTGTGCGTGTGTGATCCCAGTTGTGTTAAATGCTAGTGACACCTTGACTTGCTCTCACTTTACTGTGGGTGATTTTGGTGTTTTCTCATTAAATATGATGCAGAAAGTTGGCTTGGGGCATTGTTTTACATGTTAAGTCTTCTCCTACATTCCTTTGAGTTATTAGGATTTGGTGATGGGTTTTATTAAATGCCTTTTAGGCATTCTGTTATTACTTTGATTATTGCTTCTCTTTTTACCCTGGAGTCTCCTCCAGGAAATTAAAGTATGTGTGTATTTGGTCTCCTGGGTATTTCTTCTGTGTCACATATATTTTCTCTGATTCTCGTGATCACTTTCACTCATGCTCTGATTTTTCTTTTTTTTTTTATGTACTGTTAATTTTAATAAGCAATACCATTACCATCAATAGCACTATGGTACAATTCTTATATATATATTCATTAAACTAAATATACGATACAATTTTTAAAATTACTGCCAAATGTAACAAAGCTGCACAAGGAAAAATAGGTTGCTTCCTTAGTAATTCTCTCAAAATATTTAGTGTTTTTAGAATAAACACCAATTTTCAAAATTTAGTATCTTGGCTTCTTTAAAATCACATTGAATTAAATTTGATTTGATCCATTTGGTCATTGAGACTTTACCTCCAAAAGCTATAATTCTGACATAATTTCAGATGTGTTTGGCCAAGTGCAATAGAAAAAGAAAATATATAAAAAAATTTGAAAGGTAAAAAAGTTACATAATTTTAGAGACTAATATATCATGCTCTGATTTTTCAAAGTTTATCATCTAATATGCTTTACTTTGTATGTTTGTATGTTTTTCTTCAACTATTGTGTTTTTAATCTTTAGTCTAATTTCTCTGCTTTCAAATTATTTCTTCTTCATGACTTCTTGCTCAAATTTCATAGCTATCAAATCTTGAATTTCAATGAGAATGCAAATTGGAGATTTTTTTGAAATCTCCCATTTCTACTAGTAACTTTGTTTCATAGGTGCATATTTACTTGGAATCCTCAGCTGGTCCCCTTTTATGATCTTCCAGAGCTTTCCAGATAGATCTAGAGAGTTTTCTGTGATCGCCTGTCTTACAGAGGGAAGCTAGTGTTTGTCCAAAAATCAGAAATTGAGAGATTGAGAGGGATACCACTGGAGAATGTGTGGTTATCAGGTTTTGTTTTTTTTTGGTTTTTTGGTTTTTTTTTTAAACAGGCTGTCACTCTTTTGCCCAGGCTGAAGTGCAGTGGCATGATTATAGCTTACTGTAGCCTCGAGCTCCTGGGCTCCAGCAATCCTCTTGCCTCAGCCTCCCAAAGCGATGGGATTATAGGTGTAAGCCACGGCGCCCAGCCAGGTCATATCATTTATGCTCTGTTGAAGGAAGAGGAAAAATTTTTGTATTATCTGAGGTGAAAGTAAGGAGGGCACTAAAGCCTGAAGTACAATTTTGCCATTTTTTTCTTTTCTATGTATTTTGTTTTTGTTGTTCTCATTGTTACTTTAGTGCTTGCTGGAAGGTGGCCTTGTCCTCCCCTTCTGCTTGCACGATGACCCCTGTTCTTATCAGCTGGCCATTGCTGTTTCCCTTGTGTGGCCTTCTGTGCGTGCAGGCAAGGAGAAGGGAGCACTAGCAGACCTTCTGAAGCTGCTCATGGCAGAGGCCTCAACCTAGTAGTCCAGTTACCCTTTTAAATGATGATGATTCTGTAATGTGCCCTTTAATATCCTAAAATGAAATTCACCAGTCCATATACATTACTGAAAAAAATCAATATAATGGTGTACTTATAATGTAGAGAAGAAATAATAGTCAAATAATTTGTAATAAAGTGACATATCAGTGTGTAAATGCTGGAGCCTGACTCCATTAGAAGACAGTCAGATGCTTGTACATTAGTGGAGATTGCTGTCTATAAGCTTGAATGCTACAAATGAGATTGACTCATGGGTGCAGTGTTGAGAATTCAAATACCAGGCAGTGTTGACATCAGTGACTTTGAAATGCTGACAGCTCAGGGTAAACATTTTGAATAAAGCAAAGTACTGTCCTTCCTTAAGTTACATGTTAGTTGCATTCGTAGAAAATTCAGTGTATAATAGCCATGCTGTGTGAAACTGTTTTGTGTTTCTCTGTAAAACAGTTAGATTCTGGACGTAGGTATTTATAAGTGTTCTCCCATTCAGGAGTGCTGTCAGATCATAAGGAGGGAGAGGGGAAGCAGGAAGCAGGCATGCCCCTCATATTTGTAAGGCTTGGGGCAAGAGTACAGTGGAGGTCGTCCGTTTATTCACAATGTTCTGATATAATTAAAATATTCTAGTAAATGAGATCAAGTGTCAGGGATTTCGATGACCTCGTAGCCTGTCGATCTAATGACAATACTTTTCTTACTCATTTTCATTTTTTTTTTTTAATCAGTAATGGGTGAATTTTGTGTCGTGAATTTTATTTTTTTCTTCCCAACTTCCCCCAAGTTCTACCTTAGTATTTTCTCATTTTTATCACTTTGCAATTTGTAATTCTTTTCAAAGGTTAAAAAAAGTAATGATATTCAAATATAATTTTAAAATAATTTTTATTCAAAATGTAAATTAAAGTAAATATAAAGGGTGAAATATATTTCATGTTTTTAAATTTTTTAATTTAATTTTGTATTTTTAGAGACAGCATCACACTCTGTCGCACAGGCTGGAGTACAGTGGCATGATCATGGCTCACTGCAGCCTCAAACTCCTGGCCTCAAACGATCCTCCTGCCTCAGCCTCCAAAGTTGCTGGGACTACAGCCATGCACCACCATGCCTGGTTAATTTTTAAAATTTTTTTGTAGAGACAGGTGCTCATTATGTTGCCTAGGCTGGTCTGGAACTCCTGGGCTGAAGCCATCCTTCCATCCTGGCCTCCCAAAGTGCTAGGATTATGGGTGTGAACCACCGTGCCTGGCCTGTTTTTTTTTTTTTTTTTTGAGATGGAGTCTCGCTCTGTCATCAGACTGGAGTGCAGTGGCATGATCTCAGCTTACTGCAACCTCTGCCTCCTGGGTTCAAGCAATTCTCCTGCCTCAGCCTCCGGAGTAGCTGAGACTGCAGGTGCGTGCCACCATGCCCGGCTAATTTTTGTATTTTTAGTAGAGACAGGGTTTCACCATGTTGGCCAGGATGGTCTCGATCTCTTGACCTCGTGATCTGCCCACCTCGGCTTCCCAAAGTGCTGGGATTACAGGCGTTAGCCACCGTGCCAGCCCTGGTCTGTTTTTTTAAAATTTAACTAAATGTATTAATATTTCATGTTTTTTTATTTTGTAGTAATTATAGATTCTTCACATGCAGGTGCAAGAAATATTACAGGTAGATCCCCTGTACCCTTTACCCAGTTTCCGCCACTGGCGACATCTTACCAAATGATAATATAATATCACAACCAGGATATTAACATGATGACCTTATAGAACATTTCCACCGCCAAAAGGGTCCCTCATATGATCCCTTTATAGCCACATCCACTTCCCTCTCCCTACCCCCTTTTAGCCCTTGGCAATCACAATAGTTTGTTTTTCATTACTATCATTTTGTTATTTCAAGAATGTTACATAAATGGAATGGTCCACACAAAAGTGTATACGCTTTTGGGATTGGCTTCTTTTTACTCAGCATAATCCTCTGGACGTTCATCCCGGTTGTTACATGTATCAAAGTTTGTTCCTTTTTTATTTCTTCCTGTATTTTATGGTATGCATGCACCACAGTGTGTTCAACTGCTCACCTGTTGAATCTGAGTTGTTGCCAGTTTTTTGCTGTTATGAATAAAGCTGTTATACACTTCATGTACAGATTTGTGTGAACGCTTTGTGGGAGCATTTCTCTGGGGAAGATGCCCAGGAGAGCAGTTTTGGGGTCACAGGGTAGTGGCATGTTTAGTTTTTTAAGAAACTGCCAAATTGTGTTTCCAGTGTGACTGTATCATTTTACATTCCCACCAGTAATCTACGACTGATCCAGCTTTTCCATATCCTCGCCAGCACTGGGTACTGTAGTTACTCTTGTTTATTTTAGTCATTGGGATAGTTGTGTCATGATAGTTAATTGTCATTTGTAAACTTTGCATTTTCCTAATGGCTAATGATGTTGAGCATCTCATGGGCTTGTGATCTGTATATCCTCTTCAGCAAAATGTTTGTTCATGTTTTCTGCCCATTTTCTAATTGGATACCATGATTTTTTTTTTTCTTTGAGATAGAGTCTCGCTCTGTTGCCCAGGCTGGAGTGCAGTGGCACAAACTTGGCTCACTGCAGCCTCCACCTCTTGGGTTCACGCCATTCTTCTGCCTTAGCTGCCTGAGTAGCTGGGACTACGGGCACCCACCACCACATCCAGCTAATTTTTTGTATTTTTAGTAGAGACAAGGGTTTCACCGTGTTAGCCAGGATGGTCTCCATCTCCTGACATCGTGATCCACCCGCCTTGGCCTCCCAAAGTGCTGGGATTACAGGCGTGAGCCACTGCGCCCAGCCAGATTTTTTTGTTTTAACTGTTGAATTCTGTGAGTTCTTTATATATACTAGAAACTAGTTGTTTGTTGGATATGTGGTCTGTAAATATGTTCTTCCAGTCTCTCTTTTATCTTTTCAACCTTATAACAGGGTCTTTCACAGAGCAAAAGTTTTACATTTTGATGAAGTCCAACTTATTAATTTTCCCTTATATAGATCATGCTTTAGATGTCAAAATTATTTGCCTAGAGCCAGTTCTTTTTTTTTTCTTTGAGACGGAGTCTTGCTTTGTTGCCCAGGCTGGAGTGCAATGGCGCAATCTTGGCTCACTGCCACCTCTGCCTCCCAGATTAAAGTGATTCTCCTGCCTCAGCCTCCCAAATAGCTGGGATTATAGGCATGTGCCACCACGCCCAGCTAATTTTTGTATTTTTAGTAGAAACGGGGTTTCACCATGTTGCCCAGGCTGGTCTTGAATTCCTGACCTCAAGTGATCCACCTGCCTCAGCCTCTCAAAGTACTGGGATTACAAGTGTGAGCCACTGTGCCCAGCTGCCTAGAGCCAGTTCTTTAAGATTTTCTCTGATATTTTTCCCAAAAGTCTTATAGTTTTACATTTACGTTTAAGTGTGTGATCCATTTTCAGTTAATTTTTGCAAAAGTTGTGAGACTTGGGTCGGTTACTTTTGTTGTGGATGTCCAGTTGCTCCATTGTTGGAAAGGGTATCCTTTCTCTATTGAATCACTTTTCTACTTTTGTGAAAATCAGTTGGGGCTGGGCATGGTGGCTCACACCTGTAAGCCCACCACTTTGGGAGGCTGAGGCCAGAGGATGGCAGCCTGGACAACATGGCAAGATCCTGTCTCTACAAAAAATACAAAAATTAGCTGGGTATGGTGGTGCACACTTGTGATCCCAGCTACTTGAGACGCTGAGGTGGGAGGATTGTGTGAGCCTCGGAGGTCAAGTCTGCAGTGATCTATAATAACACCATTGCACTCCAGCCTGGGTGACAGAGCAAGACCCTGTCTCTATTAAAAAAGTAAAACTCAGTTGGGCATACTTTTATTCTGGGTTCTCCATTTTGTGTCGTTGATCTGTATGTCTACCCCTCTGACAATACCTCATACTGTTGATTATGGTAGCTTTGTAATGTCTTGAAATCAGGTAGACCGATTCTTCCCACTTTATTATTCTTTTCCAAAATTGTTTCAGCTAGTCTGGTTCCTTTGACTTCCCACATAAATACATCTACAAATAAATCTTCTGGGATTTGATAGGAATTGTGTTAAACCTGTAAATCAATTTGGGGAGAATTGACATGTTTTTACTATGTTGAATCTTCTAATCCATAAACATGGTATGGGTCTCCATTTATTGAGATCTTTGATTTCTTTCATCAGCATTTTGTAGTTTTCAGCATACAAACCCTGTACCTGCTTTGTTAGATTTACACCTAAGTACTTATTTTTTAATTTTGAGCAATTGTAAATGATACTGTATTTTTAATTTTGGTGTTTGTGTGTTCATTGCTAGCATATTGAAATGCAATTGATTTTCATATGTTTGCCTTATACCTTGCAACTTTGCTAAACTCACTTATTAGTTCTAGGAGGATTTTTTGTTTGTTGTAGATTCCTTGGGGTTTTTCAATGTCAACAATCATGTCATCTACAAATAGGGACAGTTTTCTTTCTTTCTTTTTCTTTTTCTTTTGAGTCATTGTCATCCTCTGTTGCCCAGGCTGGAGTGCAGTGGCATGATCTTGGCTCATTGCAACCTCTGCCTCCCAGATTAAAGCGATTCTCCTGCCTTAGCCCCCTGAGTAGGTGGGATTACGGGCATCCTAATTTTTTCGTACTTTTAGTGGAGATGGGGTTTCACCATGTTGGCCAGGCTGGTTCTGAATACCTGACCTCAACAGATCCATCCACCTTGGCCTCCCAAAGTGCTAGGATTACAGGCATCAGCCACTGTGCCCAGCCGGGACAGTTTTAGTTCTTCATTTCTGATCTGTATGCCTTTTATTTCCTTTTTATGTCTTATTACACTGGCTAGAAATTCTAACACTATATTGAATAGAAGTGCTGAGAGTAGACATCTTTGCCTTGTTCCTGATCCTAGGTGGAAAGCATTCAGTCTTTTTTTTTTTTTTTTCCTTTTTTGAAGATAGAGTCTCACTCTGTCACCCAGGCTGGAGTGCAGTGGCACAATTTCGGCTCACTGCAACCTCCGCCTCCCGGGTTCAAGAAATTCTCCTGCCTCACCCTCCCAAGTAGCTGGGATTACAGGTGCACACCACCACGCCTGGCTAATTTTTTGTATTTTAGTAGAGATGGGGTTTCACTGTGTTGCCCAGGCTGGTCTCGAACTCCTGAGCTCAGGCAATCTGCCCGCCTCGGCCTCCCAAAGTGCTAGGATTACAGGTGTGAGCCACCATGCCCGGCCAAGCATTCAGTCTTTAACCATTAATTATATAATGTTAGCTTTTGGGAGTTTTTGTAGATCCTCTTTAGCAAGTTGAAGAATTTCCCCTCTATTCCAGTTTTTCTAAGATTTTTTTCCTGAGAAATGTCCCTCTATTCCAGTCTTTACCATGAGTGGATTTTTACTTTGTCTAATGTTTTCTCTGCATTGATAGATGTGATTATGTGACTTTTCTTAGCCTGTTAATATGGTAGATTACATGGAGTGATTTTTCATATCTTGAACCTGCCTTGTACCTTCTAAAGTTCGCTTGGTCATGGTATATGATTATTTTAATATATTACTGAATTCTATTTGCTAGTGTTTTGTTAAGAATTTAAAAATCTGTATTCACGAGGGTCTGTAGTTTGCATTTTTTGTACTGACATTTTCTGGTTTTAATATCAGGATAATACTACTTCATAAAGTAAATTGGGAAGTATTCCTAATTTTTCTCTTTTTTCTGGAAGAAATTCGGTAAAGTTTGTGTTAATTCTTCATTAAATATTTGGTAGAATTCTGAGTGAAATTTTCTCTACTTAGAGTTTTGTTTGTTTGGTGTGAAAGGGTGAGTTTAAAAAATGTTCAAATTCACATTTCCCTAATTCTTATAGGGCTACTCATATTACCTGCTTAATATTGAGTGAGTTTTATTTTTCAAGCAGTTGGTCCATGTCTTCTAAACTGTCAAATTTTATGTGTGTATAGATATTCATAGTATTCCCCTTAATCCTTTTGAGTCTGTGGGGTCTGTAGTGATATCCCCAGTTTCATTCCTGCCATTGGTAATCTGTATTTTCTTTCTCTTTTTTTGTTAGAAGTTTGTCAATTTTATAATTTTTTTTTCCTGAACCAGCTGTTTGTCTCACTTGTTTACTGTTTTTTTTTTTTTTTTTCCCATTTCACTGAGTTCTGCTCATCTTTATTATTTCCTTATCTGAAAAACAGAGCTAGTCTTACCCATCTCCTACAGTGTGAGAATTAAGTGAAATGACAAATACATGTGCCTAGGACAGAAGCAGAAGTGTAGATTATTTTGTAAAATGCTATTTCCCACCCCCCTGCCCTGAACTATCTCCCTTAATAGAATTGCCTACTTAGGAATCATGGCAGTTAAAAAAAAAAAAACAAACTACCTGCCTCAGTGTGGAGTGCCTTGCCCAGTGTTTCAGGCTTTGCTTTTTTAAGATTTTTCTTTTTGTCAAAATCACGCTTGACTCATGTTATGTCTAGATTCACATATACATAAATTTGAGAGGAATAAGTATAGTTTAGTATTGCAAACTACTCCTCGGCCACCACGGCTCCTGTTGCAAACACTGCGGTGATTCATGAACATTCCAGAACCACCTGCTGGGATGGAAAGAAAAAGAAAATGGAAAATGGAACTTGGTGCCTCTGGCAAAGTGTAAGAATGTATTATATTCATCCTATCTGAAACCAGTTTAACAGACTGAATCATTTGTGTGATCTGTTATCAAAGCCCCTCCCAGCTTTGTACTCTATATTCCCAATCAGGCCAGTCTCCACTGTGGGCAGTGGTACAACCCACAAAGCCTCACAGCCTTCAGACGCCGTCCCTTTCGTTTCAAGGACAAGGAAAAGAGATGTGAAGTGTTTCTTGGGGCCCAGATGGTGTTATTCGTAACAGTTGATGGTTAGGGTTACAAGATTATATATTCCCACATAGAATATCCCATATAGAATATTCACACATTATATCTAAGTATTACTTTATATATTTATATATATTTAAATATATGACAAACATGTATATATTTATGTAATATAAATATAACAAAATATATGATAAAATATATGTTATATATTACTCGTGTATATATAATAAAGCCATGCCTCCAATTTCAATCCAACCACTCAGGGTTCTTTCTAGCCTTGCCCCTTTCTCTGTTTGTAACCATCATCTCTGGTAGTAGTGAGAAACATGCCTCTCATTATCCTCAATGTATGTGCCTATTTGCTCAATATAGCCAATCTCTCAAATCCTTCTCCCACCTGCCACCTGCACCCAACTCCCCATTCCCCACCCGCCAGCCTCACTGACCAACCCACCCTTCTGCATGGCTCCATAACATCCTTTCACTGCCCCATACTCAGCTACCATGCTGACCCTTTGCCCTGGGAAGGGAAAGAAAATTGGGCACAGGAGCTTTTTAAAAATGGTACATTATAAAGCCAACGAAATGTGGTTCTTACTTCTAGTTGTTTGCATTATCAAAAAGCAGGATTTCCTGCTTTCTTTGTTGAGAAAGGTACTTCTTATTGCCTAGGAAAGTTTTGTTTTATTTTTTTTTTTGAGACAGGGTCTCACTATGTTGCCCAGGCTAGTCTCCAACTTCTGGGTTCAAGCCATCCTCCTGCCTAAGCCTCCAGAGTAGCTGGGAATACAGGTGTGAGCCACTGTACCTGGCATGTTGCCTAGAAATGTTGAAGTGGGGGCGAATGAGAAATGCTGTCTCTGCAGGTAACTTGGTCAGGTTCCAGTATCCCACACTCCCTTATGGAAGAGGAGAAAAGGGAAAGAACTGTGGGATCCCTCCGTATGACAAGTTTTATGTTCCAGAAGAAAGTTCTGCTTTTCTGGTTCTGTACAATCATCACGTTGGATGGAAGGGAAGCTGGAGGTCTTTCCACTGAATTCATGGAATGTTAAAGTTCCAGTCCTTGAACTTGGGTGTGACCTGAAATGTTCAAGTTTGTCAGTGGAAAACATGATCCGATCTCTTATGCTGCTTTTCCTGGCTGCTGACACAAAGTAGATTCTCGGTGTTGTGTGTTCTCTTTTCCTGAAAGTTTGTGCACGTTACTGAGTTTGCCATTGAATTGTCGTTGTTTACATATTGATTTCCACTTCAAAAAGTAGTTTAATACTGTGAAAGTACTGTTTCTAAGCAAGTCACAGTACAGATGCTCAGAGTAGAAGTATGTACTCTTGATACTTCCCTCTTCCCCCTTGACAGTGGAATCTTGCTGGGATTTTCTCAGTGCTGTTTGGATGGGACATTTATCCTTATTTGATCAATCCCAAAAGGCAGCCCAGCTGTGGAAATTAGTTTTGGAACATTAAGTCAAGAAGTTAGTTTTGGAGCATTAAGCCAAGAAGTTTACAATAAATTAAATCAAATTTGTTTATGTCTTCATTTGAGACAGGGTCTTGCTCTGTCGCCCAGGATGCAGTGCAGTGGTATGATCATGGCCCACTGCAGCCTTGACTGCCTGGTCTTAAGTGATCCTCCCACCTCAGCCTCTTGAATAGTCTGGATGGACCACAAGCATGCACTACCATGCCTGGATAATTTTTTATTTTTGTAGAGGCGAAGTCTTAATATGTTGCTTAGGCTGGTCTTGAACTCATGGGCTCAAGCAATCCTCCTGTCTTGGCCTCCTAAAGTGCTAGGACTACAGGTGTGAGCCACTGTGCCTGGCCCCAACATATATTTAATAACCTACATTGCAGAGAATTACATTAGGAACCATGTGTGGGGGACTTGCACTGTCTTACTTGTTTCAAGAAAAAAAAAAAGAATAAAA
>NW_012110863.1:393763-408125 GCF_000951045.1 Mandrillus leucophaeus | reverse complement strand
TTTTTTTTTTTTTTTAAATCAGGTAAACACTTTCTAAGTTTTATTCTTTTTTTTTTTGGAACAAGTAAGACAGTTTACTTATTCAAAATGTAAATGGTTATAGTGAAAAGTTTTGCTCCTGCCCCTTTGCCCAACCACCAAATTCACCCACCAGTGGCGGGGAATGTGGTATCTTTCTAGAGCTATTCAGTGTGTCTGGAAGCAAAGGGATATCCTCTTACCTTTCTGTACTCAAATAGTAGCATAAACGGACACACCATTCTGCACTTGCGCGTTTTCTCTTTTCAGTGTATTTTGGAGATCATTCCTATCATTCCATAAAGAGCCTCCTCATCTGGTCCCCATCTCTCTGGCACTTGTTTTATGATTTCTCAGTGGTTACTGATAGCAGTTTATAGCCTCATTCACAAGTTATCTCAGTGAATATTCACAGTGTTTGGGGTTTAATTTCCCTGGGCCAGGATATTTACATTCATGAGATGATTTCCTTGGACTTTAGTTCCTCCCACTAAGGTTTGAGCTACACTTTGCAAATGGGCAAAGACCATTTTTGGGTGTATATGCCTGAGGGAAGAAAGAAAAACAAAGCTGAAAGAGCATTCAGAGGGTTTGTCTTCACCATTGTAAACACCCAGCTCCTTTTCAGGGCTAACTTTTCAGACGGCTTTCCAAGGTTCCTGCCCACTCCTGTTCTCCCAAGGCCTCCCAAGGCCTCCCAAGGCCATGTGCCCTATTTTCAGTTTCTATATATGCCCTCATGTTTTCCTGAGCACATCAAGAACGCCTGCACAGTTACACTGGTTTATTTAGGAACCGTCCCCTTTCTTCTTCAGTCTGTCAGTTACTCATTTGGGGTCAGACTCACAATTCTGCAAATGTTTTAGCCTCTTGGAGGAGCATCATGTGTGACGTTGGACAAGCTGCTTAGCGTCTCATCTCTCAGCTGGTTTCCTCATCTATAAGATGGAGTTAATTGTGCCCATTACAGAGAATTGTGACAAGCAAATGAAATGACACATCTGAGGAACTAAGAGCAGAACCTGAAATATAGATATTTTTATAAAATGTGATTTTCCCCTCAAATCATCTTCCTTAACAGAATATCCTACTTAGAACTTATGGCAAAACAAAAACAAACTTAAAAAAAATCCACCTGCGTTAGACTCTTGGGCATCTTCTAAGACTCTTCAAGTTTTGCTTTCTTTCTTAATTTCCTTTAAAAGGGTTTTTAAAAAAAAAAATTAAGTCTTTATTTCATTTATTTATTATTATGTTTTTTGAGATAGAGTCTCACTCCATTGCCCAGGCTGGAGTGCAGTGGCACGATCTTGGCTCACTGCAACCTCTGCCTCCCGGGTTCAAGCGATTCTCATACCTCAGCCTCCTGTGTAGCTGGGATTACAGGTGCATGCCACCAAGCCCAGCTAATTTTTGTATTTTTACTAGAGATGGGTTTTTGGCATGTTGATCAGGCTGGTCTCGAACTCCTGACCTCAAATGATCCACCCCTCAGCCTCCCAAAGTATTAGGATTACAGGCGTGAGCCACTGCACCCAGCCCTTTATTTTATTTTATTTTTCTGTAACAGGGTCTGACTCTGTTGCCCAGGCTGGAGTGCAGTGGTGCAATCGTGGCTCACTGCAGCCTAGAACTCCTGGGCTCAAGCAGCCCTCCCACCCCAGCCTCCTACGTAGCTGGGACTACAGGTGGGCGCCTTCACACCCAGCTAAATTTTGTTTGTAGAGATGGGGTGTCACTATGTTGCCCAGGCTGACCTTGAACTCATGTTCAATCAGTCTTCCTGCCTTAGCCTCCCAAAGTGCTGGGATTATAGGCATGAGCCACCAGGCCTAGCCTGAGTTAATTTTTTTTTTTTTTTTTTTAGAGTTTCCATATATCCCCTGCCCCCACACATGTACAGCCTCTCCCATTCTCAACATCCCCTACCAGAGTGGTACATTTACGTGACAGATCATTATCACCCAAAGTCCATAGTTCAAGTTTGGCTTTACTTTTGGTTTTATACATTCTGTGGGTTTGAATGAATGTATAATGCCATGTATCTGCAATTGTAATGTCACACAGAGTAGTTTCACTGCCCCCAAAATCCTCTGTGCTCTGTCCTTTCATCCTTCCCTCATCCCTAGCCCCTGGAAGCCACTGATCTTTTTACTGTCCCATAGTTTTGCCTTTCCTGGAATGTCATATAGTTGGAATCACAGAATATGTGGACTCTTTAAATTGGCTTCTTTCACTTAGTAATACACATTTAAGGTTCCTCCATGTCTTTTCATGGCTTGATAGTTCATTTCTTTCTAGCACTGAATAATATTCCATTTTCTGGATGTACCACAGTTTATTGATCCATTCCCCTACTGAAGGACATATTGGTTGCCTCCAAGTCTTGGCAATTATGAATAAAGCTGCTATAAATATTCGTGAAGCTTTGCTTTTAAGATGACATGGTTTTTTCTCCTCAAGTTACCATCGCTTATTAACCAGTTCTTTTTTGGTCAAAATTAAATTTTTCCATTTTTGGCTCCAACTAGTAAAAATAGGGCCAGATTTTGACTTAATAGATGAAAGAATATTCTGGTTAGCTGCAGAAATTTAGAGACAAGCATGTTGCTCCAGGAAGTAAGGAACTCCATGTGATTGCTAGAGAGGCACTCATTCTCTTCAAGTGGAGGAGCTGTGGAGTGACAGGATCGGAAGACTGTCATCAGGGTCCTTTCCAACCCTGAAGGGGTTGCTATTAAGGTCAAAGACCTGTTCTTGGCTATATTTTCTTGTATCCTCCCATGTGGGAAGCTCTATGCCAGGCCCTTGGGTTACAAGATAGACAAAGTCCCTAATCATTCCCAAGCCTGCATCTGTGGTCCCAACTTGCCCCTTGTACTCCAGAAACACTCTTCCCACTGTTCGCTGAAAATGCCTGGGGAATGCTCTGCATGTGTACTCATTCATTCCTTCAATACATATTTAGTGTCTACTGTGTTCCAGGCATCTTTCTGGGTGCTAGGGATGTAACAGTCAACAACAACAAAAGTCCCTGCTCTCATGGATTTTACATTTCATTCTCAACATGTTACTTAACCAAACCCATCATCCTCATTTCATCATAGAGTTGTTTAACTGCTTCCTCTAGCATCTGGATTTGTCCTAACCGAAGTGGCATTTCTCAGTCCCCCAGATACATTCTAGTGTTATCTTTATTAACTTGCTTTCTCTCAACATGTAATTGTCATTTACAGTTGCATCTTACACTTCTTTTTATTTCTTTTTTTTTTTTTTTTTTTGAGATGAAGTCTCGCTCTTGTCTCCAGGCTGGGGTGCAATGGTGCGATCTCGGCTCACTGCAACCTCCACCTCCCCAGTTCAAGCAATACTCCGGCCTCAGCCTACTGAGTAGGTGGGATGACAGGTGCCTGTCACCATTCCCGGCTAATTTTTTGTATTTTTAGTAGAGATGGGGTTTCACTACGTTGGCCAGGCTGGTCTTGAACTCCTGACCTTGTGATCCACCTGCTTCGGCCTCCCAAAGTGCTGGGATTACAGTTGTGAGCCACCGCACCTGGCCCACTTCTTTTTATTTCTTTTGCATTCCCCTGACTTCATCCAATACAGCATCTCTCACCTAAAGCACAGTGGCTTCCTAACGTGAGTTGAACCCAACTCACTGGAGCTGCTGGCTGCTCATTCGGCAAGCAGGCACCTCCTGAGTATGGGCGATGATGTCCCCTTTATCTCCTCTCGTTCAAAGACCGCGTCTTTGCGAGCTTGCCAGGCTCCCCCAGGCTTCCGTCATGCTAATTGATTCAGAGCGAGGACATGGCTCTTTTGGGGTTGGAAATAATACATCGAGTCTTGAAGGCTTATCTGCTCGTCTCCCTTGATTTTTTCAAGAAAGAACTTTATTGATAATTTACATACCATAAAATCCACCCATTTACAGTGTGCAATCCAATGAATTTTAGTACATTGACTGAGTTACAACCATCACCACAGATGAGTTTTAAAACATTCCTGTCACTCCAGAAATACCCCCTGCTGCTGTTTCCAGTCAATATCTGTTTCTACCACCAGCTCCAGGCAACCACTAATCTGCTTTTTATCTGTATAGCTCCTCCCTTGACTCTCCCTGCCACTTCCTCAGAATTGGAGTGCTTTCTGGACTAATGTGTGTGCTATTTGCCTAAGGAACTTTTCTTCCAATTCAGTTACATAGCTTTGTGATCTTCCCTTTCACTCATTCTCCCCACGTTCAAGTTTCTCTTGGTTTTCTTTGTCGTGTGAATCTAGTCTCTGTTCACCGAGTCGGCCTTTGGCTTATTAAGAAAACGGAGTTTTTTCCCCTCCTTTAGAATATGGAAATCTTGAATAGTGTCATGTACCAATATTGTAGTGTCGTGTACAAACCAGATACTGAACATTATTTACTGAATAAAGGAATCTGAGCCCTGCTAAGGCATGGGAAATCTTGTCTTCTGTTATATTCAGCATAGCGCATGTAAAGTCACTAAATTGTTATTTTTGGTAATAAATACTTTTTATTTTTTGGTAAGGAAAATGACATTGTTTTTATTAAAATGATTCATGCTTGATAGCTTAAAGAGTACAAGCAAAGTAATACCTTAAAAAGAAAAGTAGAATATGATCCAGTATTTCCACTTCTGGTTATATACCCAAAATAATTGAAAGCAGGGACTTGAAAAGATATTTGTGCACCCATGTTCTTAGCAGCATTTTTTGCAACAATAAAAGGTGGAAGCAACCCAAGTGTCCATCAACAGATGCATGGATCAACCCAATGTGGTCTATACATATACAGAACGTCAGGCAGTCTTAAAAAGGAAGAATTTCTGCCACGCGCTACAGCATGCGCTACCTCAAAGACATTATGCTGAGGAAAAGGACAAACACTGTGTGATTCCTATGAGGGACCTAGAGTCACCAAATCCATAGAGACAGAGAGTTGAATGGTGATTGCCAGTGGCTGGGGGAGGAGGGAATAGGGAGTGATTATTTTCTGGGTACCAAGTTTCAGTTGTGCAAGATGAAAAGAGTTCTGGACATGGGGGTGGTGATGGCTGTACAACACTGTGAATGTACTTAACACCTCTGGACTGTACACTAAAAATAGTTGAGATGCCAGCCTGGCTGACACAGTGAAATCCTATCCTAATTAAAAAAAAACAAAAATTAGCCAGGCGTGGTGGCACGTGCCTGTAGTCACAGCTACTTGGGAGGCTAAGGCAGGAGAATCACTTGAACCCGGGAGGTGGAGGTTTCAGTGAGCTGAGATCACGCCACTGTACTCTAGCCTTGGTTGACAGAGTGAAACCCTGTCTCAAAAAAAATAATAATAATTGAAATGGTCAGTTTTATGTTATATGTATTTTACCACAATTAAAAAATAAAAATAATAAAGAGAATAACAGAACAAGAACAGAGAAGTAAGTTAAAGTACTATGTGAAACACCACATCTTAGAAACAACCAGTGTTTTCCACAAGAATATTCTTTATAGGAAAAAAAAAAAAAGCCTGGGCAACATGGCAAAACCCCATCTCTTCCAAAACTACAAAACTTTAACCAACCGTGGTGGTATGTGCCTGTGGTCCCAGCTACTCAGGAGGCTGAGGCAGGAGGATTGCTTGAGTCCAGGAAGTTGAGGCTGTACTGAGCTGTGATGGCATCACTGCACGCCAGCCTAGGTGACAGAGCAAGACCAAGTTTCAAAAAAAAAAAAAAAGTCTGGGTGTGGTGGCTCACGCCTGTAATCCCAGCACTTTGGCAGGCCGAGGTGGGCAGATCACTTGAGGTCAGGTGTTTGAAACCAGCCTGGCCAACATGGTGAAACCCTGTCTCTACTAAAAATACAAAATTTAGCTGGGCATGGTGGTGTGTGCCTATAATCCCAGCTACTTGGGAGGCTGAGGCACGAGAATAGCTTGAACCTGGAGGTGGAGGTTGAGCCACTGCACTGCAGCCTGGGCAACAGAGTAAGACTCTGCCTCAAAAAAAGAAAAAAAAAAAAAAAAAAAAAACCAGTGTTAAACTATGGGGATGGTTTTCTTTTCTTTTCTTTTCTTTTTTTGAGACGGAGTCTCGCTCTGTTGGCTAGGCTGGAGTGCAGTGGCACAATTTCAGCTCACTGCAAGCTCTGCCTCCCAGGTTCACACCATTCTCCTGCCTCAGCCTCCCGAGTAGCTGGGACTACAGGTGCCTGCCACCACCACGCCCGGCTAATTTTTTTTTGTATTTTTTTTTTAATAGGGGCGGGGTTTTACCATGTTAGGCAGGATGGTCTCCATCTTCTGACCTCGTGATCTGCCCAGCTTGGCCTCCCGAGGTGCTGGGATTACAGGCGTGAGCCACCGTGCCCGGCCACTATGGGGATGGTTTTCTAAGCATCTCTTTCAGCGGTGATATCATTGTAACGACAAATACCAGTACAGGTTTAGAGTAGGGGGAATCCAGCCAGAGTCCTTGAGAGGAGGCCTGCAGCAGGGGTGGGGGCTGATCATGCAAGGCAGGAAAGCTGTCCGTACCTGCAGCAGTGAGTGCCTGATAGGCCTGTGGGGCGGCTTCAGTGCCCACCACAGGGCGTGGGGGAGCCCAGGCACCAGGGAGCCTCCTTCTCCCATTGAGTGGAGGGAGGTGCCTAGGCTGCTGAGGTTGAGCTTCCCAAGGGGGTTCTGTAGAGGAGAGAACGTAAAGAGCGCACGATGTGAGTTCACTGAGAGTCCTCGCTTTGAGAAAAGGTGACACACTCCTGGGACTCCCAGAAACACTGGGGGAACTTTGCAGTGGGGACGATGGTTAAGTCATAGTAGTAAATGACTAGAGCCAGAAAAATATTATTTAATACAATTTTTTCTTTCTCTCTTTTCTTTTCTTTTTTCTTTCTTTTTTTTTTTTTTTTTGAGGCAGGATCTCTCTCTGTCACCCAGGCTGGAGTACAGTGGTGTGATCACAGCTCACTGCTGCCTTGACCTCCTGGGCTCAAGTGATTCTCCTGCCTCAGCCTCCCAAGTAGCTGGGACTACAGGTGCATACCATCATGCTCGGCTAATTTTTTAACTTTTTGTAGAGATGGGGTCTTCCTGTCTTGCCCAGGCTGGTCTCGAACTACTGAGCTCAAGCGATCCTCCTGCCTTGCCTCCCAAAGTGCTGGGATTGCAGGTGTGAGCCACCGTGCCCAGCCAGTACTGTTAACATAACCCCATTTGTACGCCTAGACTTGTTGGTCTAGGGAAACATGAGACACATAAAATATACAGGAAGGTATTCAGCCTATGCTTTTCCTTTATATATAAGTGAACTTCAAAATCTTGAAGGCCAATGATGACTTTGATTTTTCTTTTTTAGCAATAGGGTTTTGCTATGTTGCTTAGGCTAGACTGGAGCTCCTGGGCTCAGGCAATCCTCCTGCCTCAGCCTCCCAAATAGCTGGGGCTACTGGCATGAATTACTATGCCTGGCTCAATGAAGGTTTTTTATGTTTGTACCAAGCTCTCAAAGAAAGCAGTGGGCAGATAATAGAGCTGTCACAGGCTAGAAGGATGGATCACCTAATGAATCAGTGACTGAGACAAGTACAGAGGTTTTTTTGTGTATAGTTTTATGGTGATTGATATTAGTCTTCTTTCATTTAGATTATAACAAGGTTATTCATATTTAAGTTAAGCCCTATTAAGGATAAAAACATATTCTAATTCAAGAAGGATGCTCAAGATTCTCTCCTTAAAGATATTCCATATTTTATAGTTTCCTATTGTAAGAAACTGTTTGTTTTCTCTGACTCCTGAAATGTTGATTTCTCTTTGAAGATTCTGTGTCCAGCTTCTGCTGGAGACAAAGCTTCTACTGGAGACAAAGTGGTTTAGTGTAGGAAGAATGAATGCTTCGGTGGCAACAGGCCTGCATTAAATTTCAGCTCCCTACTTTTAATCTATATGACCTTGGGCAAGATAGCCTAATCGCTCTGAACCCTGGTCTCTTGCTTGTAAGTAGAGAAAAAGAATGGCTACTGGGTCAGACCACACCTGATCTGCTGGACTGTAACACTCAGGAAGTGTGCCATGTGCATAACAGAACAGAAAGTAGGTGACTCAGAGGGTGTTTAATTCAGGGGTTCAGCATGCCAGAAAGGATGCAGGTTCTTTCCATCTTTTTGGTCGACCACCCTGAGTGTGCTGGCCTGGCCCTCTGGCCAGCTCCCGTCATCATCACAAGATAACTGCTAGAGTTCTGGCAACCTCAAACAGAGGACAGAGTTCCATGGAAGAAGAGGGTTTCAGCATTTCTTTAAGAACAAGAGAACTTTCCCCAGCCCTCCTCCCAGCAGACCTCTCTTCAAATGTTCTTGGCCAGAACTGGGTCTCATAGCATCCTTGACCTAGTCACTAGCAAGGAAAATGGAATCACCAGGATTAACGTAGGCTGTGCATGAAGGATCCACTCCTCAGCTAAGAACAGACCACCTTCTCTCAGGGCCAGCTGCCTGGCAGGAAGGAAGATGTGGGAAACGGCTGACAGGCAGGTAGTCCACAGAGACTGCCACACCTGTTTTGTGGTGTTCATTTAAGCTCAAGTTTATTATTTGTATCAGGAATGTTTAAAAAATCAATGGGCTTTATCTTTTAGAGCTATTGTAGGTTTATAGAAAAATTAGTGGAAAGTATAGAAAGTTTCCATATATACCCCCTCACCATCACCTCCAAATTCCCAAGTTACTAACTTCTTGCATTAGGGTGATGTATTTCTTAGAATTGATGAGCCAGCCTAGATACATTATTAATAACTGAAGTCCATAGTTTATGTTAGGGTTCACTTTTGGTGTTCTACATTCTATCAGTTTTGACATGTATCCACCATTACAGAGTCATACAGAGTAGTTTCCCTGCCCTAAAGATCTCCTGTGCTCCACCCATTCATCCTTCCTCCTAAGTACCTGGCAGCCGCTGATCTTACTGTCTCTACAGTTTTGCTTTTTTGTCAGATAGCTGGAATGATATAGTGTGTGGCCTTTTCAGACCGGCTTCTTTCACTGAGCAATATGCATTTAAGGTTCCTCCATGTCTTTTTGTGTCTTGATCATTTCTTTTTAGTGCTGAATAATATTCCATTATATGGATGTACCACAGTTTATCATTCAACTATTGAAGGATATTTTCGTTGCTTCCAAGTTTTGGCAATTATGAATAAAACTGCTATAAACATTAATGTGCAGGTTTTTGTGTAGACCTAAGTTTTCAGCTCATTTGGGTAAATACCAAGAAGCTCAATTGCTGGATCTTATGATAAGAATATGTTTAGTTTTGTAAGAAACTGATGCCAGGCACAGTGGTTCACGCCTGTAATCCAGGCAGGCAGATCACGAGGTCAGAAGTTCAAGACTAGCCTGGCCAACATGGTGAAACCCTGTCTCTACTAAAAATACAAAAAACTAGCTGGGTGTGGTGGCGGGTGCCTGTAATCCCAGCTACTCAGGAGGCTGAGGCAGGATAATTGCTTGAACTGGGGAGGCAGAGGTTGCAATGAGCTGAGATTGCACCACTGCACTCCAGCCTGGGCAATAAGAGTGAAACTCCATCTCAAAAAACAAAACAAAACGAAACAAAACAAAACAAAACTGACCAACTGTCTTTCAAAGTGGTTGTACCATTTTGCATTTCCACCAGCAATGAATGAGAGTTTCTGTTGTTCTGCATCCTTGCCAGCATTTGGTGGTGTCAGTCTTTGGATTTTCACCATTCTAATAGGTGCATAATAGTATGGATCCTGATTTTTTTTTTTTTTTTTTGAGATGGAGTTTCGCTCTGTTGCCCAGGCTGGAGTGCAGTGGCATGATCTCGGCTCACTGCAAGCTCTGCCTCCCAGGTTCAAGTGATTCTCCTGCCTCAGCCTCCTGAGTAGCTGGGATTACAAACATGCACCACCATACCCGGCTAATTTTGTATTTTTAGTAAAGACAGGGTTTCTCCATGTTGGTCTGGCTGGTCTCAAACTCCCAACCTCAGGTGATCTGCCTGCCTCGGCCTCCCAAAGTGCTGGGGTTACAGGTGTGAGCTACCGCGCCCGGCTATGGATCATGATTTTAAAAAAAAAACACTGGCACAAGGAAATTTGAACTCTGGCTATTTGGTAACAAATTATTGCTAATATTTTTTAGTTTAGATAATGGAATTTTGTGTGTGTGTGTATGTGTGTGTGTGTGTGTTTAAAGGGTTCTTATCTTTAGAAATCCATGCTGAAATATTTACCAATGAAATAGGATGTCTTGGATTTGCTTCAAAATAATTGAAGCTAGAGGAGGAAGTGGGTGATAGATGAAAAAAATTGGCTCTGAGTTGGAAACTATTGAAACTGAGTTGAGAGGCACATGGAGGGCCATTATATTAGTTCTCTTTAGTTTTGTATATGTTGCAGTTTTTCATAAAAGGTTTTACTAATTAAAGTTTAATCATGTATTATTTAAAAATGATGGAGACAGGGTGCAATGGCTCATGCCTATAATTCCAACACTTCAGGAGGCCAAGTAGGGAAAATTGCTGGAGGCCTGGAGTTCAAGGCCAGTCTGGGCAACATAGTAAGATCCCATCTTTACAAAAAATTTTTAAAAATTAGTTGGGTATGATGACATGAGGCTATAATCCCATCTACTTGGGAGGGAGGCTGAGGTGGGAGGATCATTTGAGCCCAGGAGTTTGAGACTACAGTGAGCAATAATCATGCCACTGCATTCAAGCCTGGGCAACAGAGTAAGACTCTGTCTCAAAACAAGAAAAAAGACAGACACTTTGGTGTTTAGTAAAAATTAGGAACTGTCTTCTGGTCCCACCTTCTGCTTAAGTTTAGTTCTTAACAGTATTCTGAGGAATAAATGAATATTTGTTGAATATATATATATATATATTAGAGTTTATTATTCAAGGAATCTTCCTAGAAACTGAAGATTTTTGGTAATATGATAAATTGTACTTGAAATTATTATTTTTAGAGATAGGGTCTCACTCTGTGGCCCAGGCTGGAGTATGGTAGTGTAATCGTAGCTCACTGCAACCTAGAACTCCTGGGCTCAAGTGGTTCTCCCACCTCAGCCTCCTGAGTAAGTGGGACTACAGGTGCACACTACCACACTTGGCTAATTTTTTATTTTTTCTAGAGATAGGGTTTTGTGCTGTTTCCCAGGCTGAATTTTACTTTAAATTATTTTAACATTTATGTATTTTTCCAAATAAATGTATTTTTAACTCAAAAGCAAAACGCAGTACATGTGCACTAGAAAAAAATAAAAATAAATATGGACAAGCAATAAAAGAACTTATATAAAGGACATCACAATCTTGCCTACTCAGAGAGGGCCACTCTCAATCAGTGCCTTGAGGTATAATTTTTGAAAACCTTTCCTTCTTATCCAGGTATCTGTGTCTATATAGTTTTTGTTTATGTACAACAATTTAGAATTATATTCTTTTTTTTTTTTTTTTTTTGAGAAAGCGCCTACTCTTGTTGCCCAGGTTGGAGTGCAATGGCATGATCTCAGCTCACTGCAACCTCTGCCTCCCAGGTTTAAGCGATTCTCCTGCCTCAGGCTCCCGAGTAGCTGAGATTACAGGCGCCCGCCACCAAGCCCAGCTATTTTTTTTGTATTTTTAATAGAGACGGGGTTCCACCATGTTGGCCAGACTGGTCTCGAACTCCTGACCTCAGGCAATCCCGCCTGCCTCGGCCTCCCAGAGTGCTGGGATTACAGGGGTAGGCCACCGCACCCAGCGAATTATATTCTTAACATATGTGTTGTTTTGCTTTGTAACTTAATATCTCTGACACATTGCTTTAGAGACTGCACAGAAAGCCATCATATAGCTGTATTACATTTTATTAAACTTGGACATTTGTGTTGAACATTGTAGGTTTTTCTAGCTTTTGGCTATTACAAAAAGAAAGGAGGCAATGTGCAGTTGTTAAGAGCACAAACGTTGGAGTTAAATATGGCATGGTTTCTCTGCAGAAAAGGGTGAATGTAGCAGGCCTGGGACTGCTGTCCTTAGAAAGGCTGCTTCCAAGGTTGGCACTTGGCTGGTGTCAGGGAACTTGGATTTCGGAAGGGTTCCCACCACCCTAATTGGTAAGAGTGACTCACTGCGTAAACTGTGCAAACACTGTAGTTTATGCTGAACTCCTGTTTTCCTTCCAGGAGCCTACGTGATCCCCTGGTAAAAACCCCGGGTGCTAAGTCTAGTGAATTTCCCTGGCAGACCACATTTCACACGTGTTGTCACAGCTCATTGCTGGAAGAATTAAGCACACCCTGAATGACTTCACTGGGAGAAAATTCATGGAAGCTTGCACCTAGTTTCCTCTGGACTTGGTGTTGTAGACCTTTTCCCTTTCTTTGTATCCCTTTGCTGTAATCTATCATGGCTCTGAGTACAACTGTGTGCTGAGTCTTGCGAGTCCTTCTAGTGAATCACCAAACCTTGGGGTGGACTTGGGGACACAGGTTTAAATCCTGGCTCTGCTGCTTTCTAGCGGAGTAAACTTAGGCAAGTTACTCACCCTGTCAGTCATTTTCTAATATTTAATTTGAGCTAAAAAACCAGTTTTGTTTTATAAATTGAAATATATATTGTACTTAGAATAGTGCCTGGCATGTAATTATTTCTCAACAAATGTTCAGAATTATCTTGCAAGCTAGATGTTTGTGTATATTTGTAACTATTTCTTTTTTTCTTTTTTTTTTTGAGACAGAGTCTTACTCTGTTGCCCAGGCTGGAGTGTAGTGGCGCAATCTTGGCTCATCACAACCTCTGCCTCCCAGGTTCAAGTGATTTTTCTGCCTCAGCCTCCCAAGTAGCTGGGATCATCCCAGCACTTTGGGAGGCTGAGGCGGGCAGATCACCTGAGGTCGGGAGTTTGAGACCAGCCTGACCAACACGGAGAAACCCTGTCTCTACTAAAAATACGAAATTAGCCCGGCGTGGTGGCGCATGCCTGTAATCCCAGCTACCCGGGAGGTTGAGACAGGAGAGTTGCTTGAACCCAGGAGGCGGAGGTTGTGGTGAGCCGAGATCGCGCCACTGCACTCCAGCCTGCGCAACAAGAGTGAAACTCCGTCTCCAAAAATAAAAAAGAAAGTGCTGGGATTACAGGTTTGAGCCACTGTGCCTGGCCTGTAACTATTTCTTTCGAATAAATTTCTATAAGAATAACTGCTGAGATTAAGGATATGCACTTTTTTTTATGTGTTCTGGTCATAGTAGTAAAATATATTTATTAAGACATTGGAGATATTTGGTATAAAAAAAGTCTTTCCTAATTCTATATTTCAGATATAGTTATTTCTAATAATTTGCTATATACATGTCAAAATTTATTTCTACACATATTAATATGGACAGTAGAATATAGAAATTTTTAATAAAATGGGACCACATATATATTATTTTATTGTTTATGCCTGTATATAAGGGATCCTTATATTCAGTGAAAATCCATAAAAACCTTTTTGTCTTCCTTAAAACATTTAGATTATAGGTGTAGTAGAAAATATATAATTATAATGTCCAAGTTGTCACCTTAGTTATACCTTTACATTTGAAATTACATATTATAGAAATACAGTAATTTAGAAATTGCAGACAGTCCCTGACTTATGATGGTTTGACTTAGGATTTTTTGACTTTGTGATGGTACAAAAGCTATACTGTACTTCAAATTTTGAATTTTGATCTTTTACCAGGCTAGCGATACGTGGAGCTACACTTTCTCGTGATGCTGGACAGTGGTTGTGAGTCGCAGCTCCTAGTCAGCCCTGGGATCATGGGGGTAAACCCTCACAGTGCTGTGTTGTCAGCATTTTTTTGAATATTGTTTGCCAGCGTTTTTACCTCCATCCTGTCTACAAAGCCCATATCGACTTAGGATATTTTCAGTTTACAATGGGTTATTGGGACACAACCCATCATAAGTTGAGGAGTGTCTGTACAGTGTTGTTTTTTTTATAGTCATCACAGGCATCTTTGACATGTCACCCTGTCACCATGATCATCAGAGCCACTTCTAAGGTTTACACCAGATACAGAGCACATCAGCTTCACTTCTACCAGTTGCTTGATTCCCCTGGACTCTTTGATTCCACTGGAAATTTTATCCTATTCATATAACATTCAGGCAGTTGGTTTTTCGTTTACCCAGGATGTGTGACTGCCACAACCTGACTAGTCCCTGTACTGCTTTTTAAAATTATCCATGGCTGGGCGCGGTGGCTTATGCCTGTAATCCCCGCACTTTGGGAGGCCAAGTCGGGTGGATCACCTGAGGTCAGGAGTTCGAGACCAGCCTGACCAACA
>NW_012110863.1:389612-393353 GCF_000951045.1 Mandrillus leucophaeus | reverse complement strand
AATACAAGCATTGAAAGGGTACAGCAGTACCATGAGGGAGACAGCACTGAATTCTGTCTGAGACGTGCAGGCCCACCAAAGTGGGGTGATAACAGAGCAAGAATTTAAAAGATGATATTTACTACTCTGCTTGGGCTGCCATAACCAAATAGCACAGACTGGGTGGCTTAAACAGCAGACATTTATTTCTCAGAGTGCTGGAGGCTGGAAGTCTTGAGTTCAGAGTGCCCGCATAACTGGGTTCTGGTGAGGAGTCTTCCTGGCTTATACATGCCGCCGTCTCACTGTGACCTCACATACCAGAAAGAGAGTGAGAGAAAGATCTCTTCCTCTTCTTTTTAATTTTAATTTTTGTTTGTTTTGTTTTGTTTTTTTGAGACGGAGTCTTGCTCTGTTGCCAGGCTGGAGTGCAATGGTGTGATCTCAGCTCACTGCAACCTCTGCCTCCCAGGTTCAAACGATTCTCCTGCCTCAACTGAGTAGCTGGGACCAGAGGCACGCACCACCACGCCTAGCTAAGTTTTGTATATTTAGTCGAGACGGGGTTTCACCATGTTGGCCAGATGGTCTCGATCTCTTGACCTCATGATCTGCCTGCCTCGGCCTCCCAATCCACCTGTGCTGGGATTACAGGTGTGAGCCTCTGCACCTGGTCTCTTCCTTTTCTTATAAGGCCACCTATCCTGCTAGATTAGGGCCCCACCCTTATGACCTCACTTAACCTTAATTACCTCCTAAAGGCCCTGTCTCCAAATACTATCACATTGTGCGGTAGGACTTCAACATGAATTTAGGAAGGACACAACTCAGTTCATAGCAGATGAATAAGCATTCGCCAGGCAGCTCAGTTATGGAAGGGGTGTTGAAACCGAGGGAATATAGCAGATATGAAAGAATAGAGGCCTGAAACGACAGGGTGTATTCAGGGAGCTACAGCTGGCTCAGCGTTGCTGGAATATAAGGTAAGAGGGAGAACTTCTGAAAGCTGAGGCTAGAACAATAGGGGTGGAGGTGGAGCACATGATTATGAAGGACCTTAGTATACTAAGCTTAGAAGGACTTCACCTTAAGGGTAGAGGGGAGCCACAGGAACTTCTAGGCAGAGGCACGGTGCAGTCAGATTTGCATTTTTGATAATTGATAATTCAGGTGGAGGAGCAATTTGAGCAGCAGCAAAACTGGAAGTAGTAAGTTAGTTGGGAAGCTAATGCAGTAGCTCTTGTGAATGAAAGATGCAGCAAAGACAAGAGAGAGGGAAAGTCTGAAAAATGTTAAGGTGATGAAATGTGCAGGACTTGACTAGATATTTTAAATGTGGGAGGTGAGAGAGCCATAGGAGTCCAGGCTGGGTTAGGGTCTTACTTGTCCAGTTTCCATAAAGAGACATGTTAATTACTTGAAATTTTATAGAATTAGTAAATTGACTCATTGATTTCCAAAACTCTTTGAATAAGTATGTAACTGTTCTATAAACTGAAGTTGCGTCACTCTTACCATGATCACAAACTCAGGCTTTACCTATCATTTTGGAACTCTTTGGGGAAGTCGACCATCTTTTCTGGGCTAATTACCTTTTTAACAGGGGAGGGAGTTGCACTTGGTGTCATACGCATTTCTGCTGTAACATTGTTTCCTGCTATTTATTTTCCTTAGTATATTTGCTTGTACATGCTCAGTATTGTGTTATGTTTTAGACATTACAGAAATAAAACTGTGATTTTTGTCTTTGACACACTAGTTTTGTGGGAGAAACCAACTCATGGTACTATACTACCACTAAAAGGAAGTAATGTGTATTTAAGTGCTAATTTGTGTCTGCTGCATGCAGCCTATATGTTGGTTCATTCATTTGTTTTCATTCATTCCTTCTGAGTCCCCGTGTTTATAAAGTTTACACTCTAGTGGAGGAACAATAATTAGTAAACATGTAGTATATGGAATGGCAATCTGTGTCACAGAGGCCAGCAAAGTAGGAGAGGGTGTGTGCTGAGGGTCTGGCTTACTATTTAGTGTGGTGTGATGAGAGAAGCCCCCTTAGTAGGGTGACATTTGAGCAAAGGCCCAGGGAGTGAGAGAGGGTGAGACATATGGTCTGTGCAGTGTAGGTGGCTGGGGGAAGAATGTTGCAGGCAGAGGGAACACCAAGTGCAAAGGCCCTGAGATGGGAACATGCTCCGTTTATTTGAGGAACAGTGAGGAGGCCGGTGTAGCAAGAGCAATGTGAGAAGGGGAAGGTGAGTTCACTGATGGGGGGAGAGGAGGATTATTCAGGGCCTTGGAGGCCATCGTAACGGCTTTGACTTTTCCTCCAAGTGAGACAGAAAGACACTGGAGCATTGCAAGTGGAGGTGTGACAGGATTTGACCTAGGCTTTAGAAGCATCATTCTCACTGTATGTGCAAAATGGACTATAAAGAGGCAAGGGCAGGAGAAGTGAGACTGGTTAGGAGGCAGTTGCAGTAATCCTGGCAGGAGATGACAGTGGTTTGGATCCGGGGTAGCAGTGGAGGAGGTGAGAAGTGCTGAGATGTAGGGCTATTTATGATATACATACTGACAGGCGTTGTTGAGGGACAAGATGTGGTGTGTGAAAGGAGTCGAGGTTTCTGGCCTGAGTCACTGGAAGAACGGAACTGCCACTTATGGAGATGGAGAGGACTATTAGAAAATCTAAGTGGAGGTGTCAAGAGAAGGTGTCAAGAAGGTAGTTGGATAAATGAGTCTGGAGCTAGAAGAGGGAACCAACCTGGAGATATGTAGATGGTGTTTAAAAGCCACAAGTTGGTAAATCAAAGACCAAGAGAGTATATAGGAAAGAGGTCTGTTGGCTGAGCTTTAGTGCCCAGGGTTTAGAGGTCAAGATGAGGAGGAACCAACAAAGCGGACTGGGAAGAGGCTTCTTGGGGGGTGAGCAGAAAACTAGGAGAGTGTAGCATCCTGGAACCAAGTGAACACACTGTGTTGAGGCATTAGGAGTGATCAGTGGTTTCCTATGATGTTGATGCATGAGACCTGAGAATGGACCGTAGTGTTCAAGCGATGCACGAGATAGAACCAGTCATGCCACTAATGGTTTTATTAGTCCTAAATATTTTCAATGCAAGATTTAGTTGTTCTAAGTATTTTCACTGTCAGACGAAGGATGAAAGTCGTTCAGGGTAATTTCCATTTTAGTAATTTCTGACAGCGGCAGAACAGTTTCTACTTATGATTGGTATGCATTTTTATTATTAGCATAGTATTCATTTTGGATAATAAGCACGGCCTTGTTAGCGTTATTTTTCTTCACCTCCTCCTCGAATTGTTCATCCATTCATTCATTCAACCGAAAAAATGCTTATTAAGCTCCTGTCCTGCGCTAGTCCTAGGTTTCTCTTGTCCTGATAGGTCTAGCTTCACACGAGCAGGATTTTGCCTTTCCGGGGGCACTCGGCTACCGCCTCCCCGCAGTGGGGTTTTTCCAGCCTACCTTGTGCAGCTGCGGTTCTCAGCGTCCGCGGGTGGAGGCCTGCAGCTGGTCAGCCGGTGCGTCCCGCCCACGGCTGGGGGCCCTCTGGCAGCCAAGAAGGAAATGCAGATGAGGTGGGCGGACAGTATGCAGATGAGGGGGGCGGGCCGCGCCTGGCGGGTGGCGTGCAGTTGAGGTGGTCGGGCAGGATGCAGATGAAGGGGGCGGGCCACGCGGGCGGGCAGGATGCAGATGAGGGGGTGTGATCTCAGCTCACTGCAACCTCTGCCTCC
>NW_012110863.1:372907-389096 GCF_000951045.1 Mandrillus leucophaeus | reverse complement strand
TCCCTGTCGGCCGCGGGCCCCGCACTTTGTGGCGCCTGCGGCTCTGCCCCTCACACTCACGCCAGGCTGCCCCGCCACTGTTGCTAACCCGGAATAGTCCGTGCTTGTTCTGGGATGTCGGGCGCGCCTCTGGTTATCCCGTTTTTACTTCCTCAGTCCTGAGTGAGCTTCGTGGAGTCAGCTGGGCCGTAGTTTTCGTCCTCTGGTAGCTCATGCCGGCCCCCAGCAGAGTTAGATGCAGATAACCAGGGTTGCCTTTAAAAACAAAACGAACCATTTCTGGACTGTCACGTGAAGCGGATGGGATTTAGTTTTGCCTAAAAAATGGCATCTTGGCTGATAGCAAAGAGATGGTTGACTTGACTCTGGAGTCCTGGGGGGGGGATGGGGGCAGGTGACAGGTATGTGTTTCAGTGGGAGAGTCAGAACTGGAAACGTTTTCCAAAGGTGTAATATTTGAATTTTAATTTGAATGAGGACTTTGAGGCTCTGAGAGATGAAGCGACTTGTCCGAGTGACCTTTTCCACCTTTTCCGGAGCTGGGTGCCATGCTGTAGGTCGCTGGGTCGTCCTGGCCTCTGCGCATTGCTCCTTCACCACCCAGGGCCCCAGCCGCCCCCTCGGCCCTAGCCTCGGGCGGAGTGGAGGCGGGTGCCTCCCTGACACTTGGGGTACATTGGACTGGTACCACAGCCAGGATGGAAAGTTTGGACAGCCGCGCAGAAATACTGTGAAGAAAAATTTCAGGGGTCAGCTTACTGCATAGAGGTGACTTTAATTACACAGCACTTGTTCAGACTATTTTTTGGGCAGAATAACCAATAATATGCATATTTATAAAATGAAATATGCATAAAATAAAAATAGTATACTTGTCATAAATAACCCTGTTGATAAACTGTTCGGTAAAGGATTGGTAACATTTTAAAAACACTTCTCATTAGTTACATGCCTGTCCAGGTATTGTGAAAACCCCTATGTATTATTTCCTTTGTGTTAAAATTGTGAAAAGACTTACTCTTGTTAGAGCTTTTAAGAGTGATTTAGATGCCTGTGTTCCAATTTTTTAGTGACCTTACTTTTTAAAGCGCTCTGATGGATAGGACATAAAAATAATATGTTTATGCCAGTAACTTATTTTATTGTATTTTTCAAAGAACGCATATCATTTCAGAATGGGAACTCTGATTTGCTGCAAATGAAGATACTGGGTTAGGACATTTTTAAGAGATGGTGTCTCACCTGTGTTGCCCAGGCTGGCCTTGAACTCCTGGGCTCCAGCAACCCTCCTCCCTCAGCCTCCCAAGTAGCTGAGACTACAGGCACATGCCACCTTGCCTGGCTAGGAATTCGTGGTAAAAACTTTAAATGCTGTACTACTGGCTGAAAGTGTAATTTTAACTGGCCTTCTAATGCTGTGATGAAATGCTGTAGAGTTCATCGTTGAGATCCTGGAAATTAGAGCTTTGTTAAAGATGTGTTTTCAGTCTGCTTTACTGCAGAATGGGGATGAGGTCGCATGGCCCCAACTGGCAGTTGTGGTACATTGGACTAGAATCTCAACAAGTGCTTCCAAGGGTCATCAGAGCAAGGGTACCAAAAGGATATAAGGGGGAAGCAGAAGGGAGGCTGGATGAGTGATAGCAACACACAAGCCTGAGTGTCACATGGTTCCCATATTGTGCCAGTTTTGTCCGTGGAGAACAGACATTTAGAATTAAGAATGCACACAAGACAGACAAAAGGGATAGGAAGCAGAATTTGAGGAGTTCGAGGCTAGCCTGGGCAAGGAAAGCTTTTGACCATGATGCAGACCCAACACCTACGAAAGGGAAGCAGGAGGCAGTAGGTTTGGGCAGGGAGAGCCTCAGATAATGACTAATGACGCACACCTGAAGTCTTGGCCACCTGATCGGGGAGCTCCAGAGCAAAGCCTGCCCATTAGAGGGGTCTCAGGTTGGGCAGAAACCACAGTCACTAGTCTTTCTGTGGGTCAGTCATTGGCCAGAGGCTACTTGGGAAGAATGTGCCTTCAGCTCAGAAGCTAACACGAGGATGAGTCCTAGGATCCTCGTGGTGCCAACAGCTGGAGGCTTTTAGATCTCTGCAGTCCTTGCAGATGAATGGCAAGTTGGTTTTTTTTTTTTTTTTTTTTTTTTTTGAGACAAGGTCTGACTCTGTCACCTGGGGTGGAGTGCAGTGCTATGATCATGGCTCACTGCAGTCTTGACCTTCCAAGGTCAGGCAGTCTCCCACTTCAGCTACCCAACTAGCTGGGATGACTCACCCGGCTGTTTTGTTTTTTTGGTAGAGATGGGATTTTTTTTTTTTTTTTTTGAGATGGAGTCTTGTTCTGCCACCCAGGCTAGAGTGCAGTGATGCGATCTTGGCTCACTGCAACCTCTGCCTCCTGGGTTAAAGCGATCCTCCCGAGTAGCTGGGACTACAGGTGTGCACCACTATGCCCGGCTAATTTTTGTATTTTTAGTAGAGATGGGATTTCACCATGTTGGCCAGGCTGGTCTTGAACTCCTGACCTCAAGTGATCCGCCTGACTCAGCCTCCCACAGTACTGGGAATACAGGTGTGAGCCACCGTGCCCAGCGTGGAGATGGGATCTTGCCATGTTGTCCAGGCTGGTCCCAAACTGCTGGGCTCAGGTGATCCTCCTGCTTCAGCCTCCCAAAGTGCTGGGATTACAGGCATAAGCCGCTGTACCTGGTCAAGTTCTTTCTTGAAAAAGAGATCCCAGTGGAACACCTCCGTGGTTGACTGCCACAGGACCTCAGTCGCTTGGACAGGGAGAGTCTGTTTAAAGGGTAAAGAGGTAAAATCCCTATCTCAGACCCCCTCTAAGGGTTGAGATTGCACCATCTTTTCCAGGTGGAAGCTCCTCATCCCCTCTGGAGTGTGTCTAAGGCCGAAGGCAGCTTCTCAGCTGCTGCTGCTTTTCTAGCCCTGGTATTGGCTGTGGTGGTAGCAGGATTCCTCTCTTGTGGTATCTGCAGTCCTCCGAGTTGGGACATCATGACTTAACATGGTATTGCAGAATGGATGAGATAATTAGATCCAGTAAAAGATATGAAAATTTAATAGCTGAAATTTTCAGCCTGGGCAGAGAAAGCTGGTGACCACATCTCATGCTTCCTAAAAGGTCCTAGTTAACAGTCCTTCAGTTTCCAACCAGGTTGTCAGCACTTGCGTTGTCAGGGCTGCTGGGCATGGTTATGCAGTTTGTGTACTGTTCAAAGGCATCTGCTTAGAGAACTGAGTGGGCCCAGCAGGGTTGTAGCAGCCCAGGGGAAGGGGTGCCATTTTGCAATTTTGCCTTTTTATATTCACACAAAGGTGCCCAAAGTGCTAAAGCAGTCTTAGAAAGCGAGTTTAGAAGGTTTTCCCCAGTCCCAGTTCCAGCTTATTACTTGTTTTAAATTTGCATGTATGTACTTAAAAAGTTAATGCAAATTATATGAAATAAAAGTTCCTCAGGTGCACTCTGTGTAGTTACATGAAA
Organism: Mandrillus leucophaeus; assembly: GCF_000951045.1. NCBI lineage: Eukaryota > Metazoa > Chordata > Mammalia > Primates > Cercopithecidae > Mandrillus > Mandrillus leucophaeus. Next base: position 385,582 of record NW_012110863.1, on the reverse strand, counting down.
TAAAAGTTCCTCAGGTGCACACTGTATAGTTAATGCTAACTGTGGTTACAGATAAATTCCAAAATAGCCACTTAAGACAGTGAAAGTTGATTTCTACCTCATGTCGCATCTGCTTGTGAGTTGGGGGCCATCAACAGGTGGTTGTTAGAGACTCAGGCTAGTGGATGTTTCTCTTCAGCATATGGCTCCCAAATTGCCCTGAATCTGCCAGCAGTCAGGAGAGAAGGCGTGTGGAGGACCCTGCCCGAGGTTTTAGGGGCCAGGCCTAGAAGTGGTGCACATCATTTCTACTTACGTTCCGCTGGCCAGACTCAGTCACACAGCCCCACTGACATGCCAGGGGACTGCAGAGCGCCAAGCAGAGAGCAGCATGGATGTTGGTAAACATTAGTGTCTCTTTGTAGACGTAGTGACCATTCTCAACCACATTTGCATCAGTATTTTATTACAAAAATTTTAATCAGAAAAATTAAGACTTACATAGTAAACACCCATGTACCAGCCACCTAGATTCTAAATTAATATTTTGCTGTATTTGCTTTATTTGTACATCTCGATATTTATCCCTCTATGCACCCATTAGTCCGTCTTATTTTTTTATGCATTTCAATGAAATGGTAGTTATCTCTATAATTCTACATGATATACTATACCCTTATTGTTTCTTGATTTGTTAGCTTTCAAGCCTCTCTACTACTAACCTGCACTATGAAAGTTGAGGAATTAAGTACATTTTCCTTGCTATATATTCCCCTCACCCCCCATTTCTGCAAGTCATACTTAAATTTTCCAAATCCATTGTTAGTATAAAATGCTAATGGTAGAATACAAGTAGTGGTATACAGAAGTTTACTGTAAAATTCTTTCCACTTTGCTATATGAAATTTTCCCTTTGAGACCAGCCTGGCCATCACGGTGAAACCCCATCTCTACCAAAAATACAAAAATTAGTGGGGTGCAATGGTGGGCACCTGTATTCCCAGCTACTCGGGAGGCTGAGGAAGGAGAATCGCTTGAGCGCGAGAAGCGGAGGTTGCAGTCAGCTGAGATCGTGCTACTGCACTCCAGCCTGGCGACAGAGTAAGACTCTGTCTCAAATAAATAGAAAACTTTAAAATTCTAAGGAAATCTATTGTTTTCCACTTGTATTTCTTGACTCCCCAGCTTTAAACAGTGTCCTAGGCTTCGCCACGGGTAAATGAGGATGTAGCGCCCCAAATGTCTTCTGCCTTATTCTCAGAGTTCCCCTCCCCAACTTATTCCCAGTCTGCCTCTTGACCTTTCACATGGCTAGAACATTTACATTCTGTTCCATAATTAGTATTAGTAAGTCTTCTGTGCATCATTTATAGGTTAATTCTAAAAGTGGAAGGCCAGTCAGCATTTAAAATATCAGGATCTCGTGTATTATTTGCTAGAGAACCAGGCAGTATGTTTAGATTTATAGAGAAGACAGTGGCATCTTACATTGCATAACGCGTGATCTGTGAAGACAGGAGTAAGGAGAATGGAAAGGAGTTGGTATGAGTATGCTCTTTACTTTTAAAATTAATATGCTTTTATCCTGTTACTCAGTTTCTTATTTTTGCAGACTGTTAGAGGGAATTTCTTTTTTCTTAAAAACAAGAAGCACAGTGGTTAAGAGTTGGGGCTCTGGAGCTAGTCTGTCTTTTCATACTCAGTTCTGTCACTTCTTTTTTTCTTTTTTTTTGAGACAGAGTCTCATTCTGTTCCCTAGGCTGGAGTATACTGGAGTGATCTCGGCTCACTGCGACCTCTGCCTCCTAGGTTCAAGAGATTCTCCTGCCTCAGTCTCCTGAGTAGCTGGGACTACAGGCGCGTGTCACTAGGCCTGGCTAATTTTTGTATTTTTAGTAGAGACAGGGTTTCACCATGTTGGCCAGGCTGGTCTCAAATTCCTGACCTCAGGTGATCCGCCCACCTGGGGCTTCCCAAATTGCTGGGATTACAGGCATGAGCCACCACGCCCTGCTCTCATTTCTGTCACTTCTGCCCTCTGAGACTTTGGGCAAAAAAAATTTTGTTTTTGAGACGGAGTCTCGCTGTGTTGCCCAGGCTGGAGTGCAGTGGTGCAATCTCGGCTCACTGCAAGCTCTGCCTCCCAGGTTCACGCCATTCTCCTGCCTCAGCCTCCCGAGTAGCTGGGACTACAGGCGCCTGCCACTGCGCCCGGCTAATTTTTTGTATTTTTTATAGAGACAGGGTTTCACCATGTTAGCCAGGATGGTCTCCATCTCCTGACCTTGTGATCCACCCGCCTCGGCCTCCCAGAATGCTAGGATTACAGGCGTGAGCTACTGCGCCTGGCCCAGGCAAATAATTTTTCCTTGAGCCTCAACTTCTTTATCTAGGAATGGGAAGAGTAATATAACCTACCTTGTAGGTTTGTTGTGGTGATTCATAGATTAAAACATCTGAAGGCTTAAAATAGACACACATAGAAAGCGCCTGATAAGCTTTAGCTGTTAATTCTTCTTAACCCTCTAACATAATATTTTGGTTTGGACTGGTTGCTTTCTAGTCCTATCTCGTTCTCAGGTTAGCTCATTACTTCTTGGATCCTTTTTCTCTCTTTTGGATTCTCTTTGCTTTTGTAAAAGTGAAGATGTGGCTGGGTGCAGTGGCTCACACCTGTAATCCCAGCACTTTGGGAGGCCGAGGTGGGTGGATCACCTGAAGTTGGGAGTTCGAGACCACCCTGACCAACATGGAGAAACCCTGTCTCTACTAAAAAATACAAAATTAGCCGGGTGTGGTGGCACATGCCTGTAATCCTAGCTACTCGGGAGGCTGAGGCAGGAGAATCGCTTGAACCTGGGAGGCGAAGGTTGCGGTGAGCCGAGATTGCACCATTGTACGCCAGCCTAGGCAACAAGAGCGAAACTCTGTCTCAGAAACAAACAAACAAACAACAAAGTGAAGATGCATACATCAAATATCAATGGTAATACATAGTAAAAATTCAAGAAGTAATGTCAAATATGTCTGTTACTGTAATAAATGTGAGTGGGTTAAGCTCTCCATTAAAGAACTTCCCCCAATTAAGACAGAAAATCAAATTTATATACTGTAGAAAAGCTTGTTTATATGTTACTTTGATTTTTAAAATTAAGTCATTTAAAGTTGTGAATAATAAAAAAGTAGCTCTTGAAACTTTCAAGTTCAATGTCTTGTTATTCCATATGTTCTGTTTATAAATGCAGTAAAATTTAATAAGCACTCTTTAAGAGCATCTGGTTAAATTCAGTTCTGTTTATAAACTTTGCTAATAAAGTCAACATTTTAATTTGTGTTTATTAATTTAGTATATTTAGGTTCTTGTTAAAGTCTGACAAAAAAGTCCAGTTTTTAAAGTCTTATAAATTTAATGATTATTCTAATGAATTTAGTGATTAAGTCCTCTTATATATTCCAAAACATTTATATTTTCTTTCTCTCTTTTTTTGTTTTTTTGAGACAGTTTCTCTCTCTGTCGCCCAGGCTGGAGTTCAGTGGCATGGTCATAGCTCACTGCAGCCTTGACCTCCTGGGTGCAGGTGATCCTCTCACCTCAGCCTCCTGAGTAGCTGGGACTACAAGAGCATGCCACCACATCTGGCTAATTTTTGTGTTTTTTATAGAGACGGGGTCTTGCTATATTGCGCAGGCTAGTCTTGAACTCCTGGGCTCAAGCTATCCTCCCACCTTGGCCTCCCAAAGTGCTGAGATTATAGGTGTGAGCCACAGTGCCCAGCCTGTATTCTCTCTTTATATGTGTGTATATGTAGATGCACGCTTTCAAATTTAAAATTACAAATTATTTACTGAGTTACAGATTTTGAATTGGAATCACAAGGTTGACCTTTAATCCAATTCTCATAAACATTAAAAGTGTAGTTCTCTAATGCAGATATTTCTTAATATGGAATACTATTACTACTTGTCTGATTCTTTTGATTATTTCCCCACTTGTTCTAAATCTTTCTAGGATTAAAAGATGTTTACGTAAATGTTTTATTCCAAATAATGTTGGGATTTCTTCCCGTGTGTGTGTGTGTGTGTGTATATATATATATATATATTTTTTTTTTAATTTAAGAGACAAGGTCTTGTTCTGTTGCCCAGGCTGGAGTGCAGTGGTGTGATGCTGGCTCACTGCAGCCTTGACCTTCCTCTCTGCCCCAGCCTCCTGAGTAGCTGGGACTACAGGCAGTGCCACCATACCCAGCTAATTAAAAAAATTTTTTTTGGTAGAGATAGGGTCTCACTGTGTTGCCCAGGCTAGTCTCCAACTCCTGGCCTCAAGCTGTCCTCTCACCTCAGCCTCCAAAAGTGTTGACATTTGCCACCATGCTTGGCCCCATATAATTTTTGGGGTTGTCTTCTCAGTTTGCTGAGGTTTTTTAAATAAATAGGGATCTCTGACAGGGACAAGGTTGGGATTCTAACCCTACCTAGACTTCAGATACCAGCTTGAGCCACTTTTGCTTTGGTTGGAACATATTCTTGACCATATTTGGTTTGAGCATATTCAGGGATATTCTGTGCTAGTAAGTTTTCTCAACCTTCATCTGAAGATAACTATGTTTTGCCCTTACCCTTTATATACTTTGCCTGGGTATAGAATTCTTGTTCATCACCTTTGTAGTCTTTCTGTAGCATGGCCTTCAAAAGTTGAGAGGTGTCGTAATACTCACGTGCCTTAGATTCAAGTTATATTTTATTTAATTTGTGTAGCTTCTAATAGGAGCCTGAGACCCCCATTCAAACGGCCATATAACTTGATTAGAGTCTGCACTTCTTTAGCACTTAAAATATATAAATATTTTCCCATTTAACTCCAAAGAACTTTAACTTGATAGAATACTGCCTGTTTTTGTTTTGTTTTGTTTTGTTTTTTTTTGTACTTTCTGTCTCTTAAAGCAGTATCTTCTTAAAAAAATTTAAATTAACTTTATTTTAAGTTCTGGGATACATGTACAGGACGTGCAGGTTTGTTACATAAGTAAACGTGTGCCATGGTGGTTTGCTGCACAGATCAACCCATCACCTAGGTATTAAAGCCCCACATGCATTAGCTGTTTATCCTGATGCTCTCCCTCCTACCGCCCCCGCCCCCTGACAGGCCCCAGTGTGTGTTGTTCCCCCGACCCCTCTGCGCTGTTTCCATGTGTTCTCATTGTTACGCTCCCATTTATAAGCGAGAACATGCGGTATTTCGTTTTCTGTTCCTGTTAGTTTGCTGAGGATAATGGCTTCCATCTCCATCCATGTCCCTGCAGAGGACATGATGTTGTTCCTTTTTATGGCTGCATTCTGTTCCATGGTGTATATGTACCACATTTTCTTTATCCACTCTGCCATTGATGAACATTTGGATTGATTCCATGTCTTTGCTATTGTGAATAGTGCTGCAGTGAACATACAGGTGCATGTATCTTTATAATAGAATGATTTATATTCCTTTGGGTATATATTCAGTAATAGATTTGCTGGGTCAAATGGCATTTCTGGTTCTAGGTCTTTAAGGAATCATCACACTGGCTTCCACAGTGGTTGAACTAATTGACATTCCCACCAACAGTGTAGTTCTCCCCAGCCTCACCAGCATCTGTTGTTTCTTGACTTTTTAATAATCGCCATTCTGACTGGCATGAGATGGATCTCAATGTGGTTTTGATGTACATTTCTCTAATAATCAGTGATGTTCAGCTTTTTTTCATATATTTGTTGACTACATAAATGTCTTCTTTTGAGAAGTATCTGTTTGTGTCCTTTGACCACTTTTTAATGGGGTTGTTTTTTTCTTGTAAATTTGTTTAAGTTCCTTGTAGATTCTGGATATTAGACCTTTGTCAGATGGATAGCTTGCAAAAATGTTCTCCCATTCTGTAGGTAGCAGTATCTTTCTTGATAGTAAAACAAAATGTGATTTAACTCTGGATATCTTTCTTGGCTTTGTCTATCTTACAGTATAATTCTACTGAAACAATAGTATCAGTTAAAGACACAATACACCATAAAGTATCTTAAATGAGATAGGGGCGTTTATATTGATAAAAGTGCAGTTCAAGAAGAAAAAGTAGCAGTTACAAAGTCCACTCACTAAATAGCAAAACACTGGAAGTAACTAAAGGAGAACCTATTTGAAACACATGTAAAAACTCACAAAGTGGGAGAATTTAACTGTGTCTTACACAAACCATTTTTTCAAAATGATCATGGAATGGTTAATATATTGATCTATTCTAAGGCCAGAAAGAAAACCTCATTACTTTCATTCAAGAGAAATTTTACTGGTCACTCTGTGATCATAATGCAATAAAACTGTAAATAATGAAAGTTGACATTTAAAAAACTTAATCTATTTGGAAATTTTGACTCAAATAGGAATTGAAAACTACAGTTATAGATCAATTAGAAAAATAATTATGAAATACTAATAAAGTTACAAATAATAAGCAAATTTATTCCTCTGAAAGCTTTTATTATCAAAAAATAAAGAATGAAAATAAAGTAAGTTCTACACAAGGACATTCGAAAGAAAAGAAACAACAAAAGAAATCTGGGATAACTGGAGGGAGTTTTTAAAAATAGCAGAAATTAATGAAGTAAGTTACGACTGTGTCTATTTCACTCTTCTCTTTCCTCAGTACCTAGCACCTTACTAGACACGTGGATGGTGTTTAGTAAATATTGAATAAATATGAATGAGTAAAAAAGAAAATCACCAGAATTGAAAAATCTTAAGAGTATGTTCTTTGTTAAACAATAAAATGAAGTTTTAGTTAGACTCATCAAGAAATAAGATAACACAAATACCCCAAATTATATATATATAAAATGTGTGTATATATAATATGTATAATTTATATTATATATAGTATATAATAGATACGTTAGCTATATATGTGTATGTGTGTATATATATAATATATAATGTATATAATCAGGAATGTTGGAGATTTTTAAAAAACTAGAATAAAAAATAGAAAAATCTTGAAAAAATTGAAATTAGGAAAACAAAATTACCAAAATCAATTCATAAAGAAATGAAATACTTGGACAGAAAAATATTCTTGGAAGATGTCACAAAGTGACTTAAGAAAATAGCTCACAGCTGGGCGCAGTGGCTCATACCTGTAATCCCAGCACTTTGGGAGGCTGAGGCAGGTGGATCACCGAGGTCGGGAGTTCAAAACCAGCCTGACCAACATGGAGAAACCCTGTCTCTACTAAAAATACGCAATTAGCTGGGTGTGGTGGTGCATGCCTGTAATCCCAGCTACTCGAGAGGCTGAGGCAGGAGAATCACTTGAACCCGGGAGGTGGAGGTTGCAGTGAGCTAAGATCGTGCCATTGCACTCCAGCCTGGGAGACAAGCGTGAAACTGTGTCTCAAAAAAAAAAAAAAAAAAAAGCTCCCAAAATAATCCTGAATCCAGATGGTGTTATAGGTAAAGTTTTTCCAATATGAGAAAAATATAATTTCTGTGCTATTTAAAGTTGTGTGGTATGTTTCCCAAAGATATTAGATATTAAATATTACAGAGGGTATAGATAATGATATAAACTATGTACAGATGATTATTTCATATTTTAATAATTAAAATATGCTAGAAAAACTGTAACTCATACATTTAATCTATGTTTGTTGCTTAGGACCAGGTTAAGTCAAAGAAGAAATGAGTCAATATTAAATTTATGCAGAAAAATATTAAACACATAAGACAGTTGAGTGCAACTATAGCCAAAATTATGATGGTGATATTCAAATAATAGAAACTTGAAAAATATTCCAAAGTACAGAAAAGATGGAAAGCATTCCAATTTGTTTTGATAAAAGTAGTACTAATACTGTTAATATTATTTCTGATACCAAAGCTTTTCAAAGATGGTATGAACAAAGAAAGCCACAGTGTATTCTTACTAATGTAGAGCCTCTCCTTAACTGAAATATCAGCCACATTTAATCCAGCCATATGTTTAAAAAAAAATTACACCATTGGCTAAAAAGTGGCTTAGTCTAAGAATGCAAAAATATTATTAAGTAAATAGAATTGGAACTATCAGTAAATTTAAAGATAAAAGTTACCATCATACTCTATGTCAGTAATGCATTTAATAAAATTTAACATCTACCTCATAAACATTTAATTTCTGTTGGAATAGTCTGGATCTTTTCTTAAGATAAATAAGATGCTCGCCAGGCGCGGTGGCTCATGCCTGTAATCCCAGCACTTTGGGAGGCTGAGGTGGGCGGATCACGAGGACAGGAGATCGAGACCATCCTGGCTAACACGGTGAAACCCCATCTCTACTAAAAATACAAAAAACTAGCCGGGCGTGGTGGCGGGCGCCTGTAGTTCCAGCTACTCGGGAGGCTGAGGCAGGAGAATGGCGTGAACCCAGGAGGCGGAGCTTGCAGTGAGCCGAGATTGCACCACTGCACTCTAGCCTGGGCGACAGAGCGAGACTCTGCCTCAAAAAAAAAAAAAAAGATAAATAAGATGCTCTAAAAGCAGCACATACCATGCTTAACAGGAAACTGAAAACATCCCTATACAGGTCAGGGACAAAACAGTGGTGCCTGTACAGGACTTTATGACATTGTTTTCAAATATACTAGCCAAAGCAGTAAGATTTTTAAAAAATGGTTATTAAAAATGAGACAAAATTAGCATTCTTTGTAGATACTAGAATTCTCTTGTTAGAATAGCCAAGGAGATCAACTGAATAACTATGAGAACCTATAACAATTTAGTAAGGTAACCAGCTTGGAAATGAGTATATAAATTCAGATATGTATGTGTGTGCATATATATGCTTGTATGATGTAGATAGATGTATATGTAACGGTAGTTTTCTTTTATGATAGTAATCAGAAACGATGGTTTATTTATTTATTTATTTTTGAGACAGGGTCTTATTCTGTCACCCAGGCTGGAGTACAGTGGTGCTATCTGGGCTCACTGCAACCTGTGCCTTCCAGGCCCAGGCAATCCTCCCACCTCAGCCTCCTGAGTAACTGGGACAACAGGCACGTGCTACCAGAGCTGGCTAATTGTTGTATTTTTTGTAGAGACGGGGTTTCACTGTGTTGCCCAGGCTGGTCTTGAACTCCTGAGCTCAAGTGATCCACCCACCTCAGCCTCCCAAAGTACTGGGATTATAGGAGTGAGCCTCTGTGCCTGACCACAATGGTTTATTAAAAGGTTTCATTCACACTGTGAAAAAAATGCATAAAACCTGAGGAAGAAACAAGAATTGTGCATGGCCTCTGTGAGAGCTGTAAACTATCTACTCAGGGGCATATAAACCGTCTCCTCAGAGGCACTGGTGATGATGCGGTAGGTGTCCTCCGTTGAGTGGAGGAATTATCGTTATAGTTCTGAAAATCAGAAACAGCTGCTGAATTTTATAAAATGCCTTTTGGGCATTCACACAGATCTTACTGTTCTTCTTTTCAGATATAATGATTTGATGGATTTAAATATCTTCACCTTATAATAAACTTTAAGTCAGGTTTTTCTAAATCTTCCTTTTGGATTTTTTTTTTTTTTTAACATGAAAGGTGAATTAACAGCATAATTTTTTCTTGGTGCCTTATTGCATTATATATAAAATAAGGGGATGTGTGCATGGTTAGTTCTTAAGTTCCTGGTAACTTTAACATTCTATGATTTTATGGTTTTAGACTTTTTTTTCCCAAGAGACAAAGGGGCTTGCTCTGTTGTTTAGGCTGGTCTCGAACTCCTGGCCTCAAGGGATCCTCCTGCCCTGGCCTCCCAAAATGCTGGTGTAACAGGCATGAGCCACCACTCGTGGCCAGACTTTTAAACATTTCTAACTCAGAGAAGTGTTTGGATTTTACCTCTTGAATTGTTGCACAAATGTGCTGTAGGTATGGGATTTCTAGCTTGTTGAATTCTATTTTACTTAAAAAAATTTTTTATATGGCTCCAATCAGATCAAACTAGCCTATGTAGTATCATAGAAGTAGCATTATAATATTGAGAATTTTGAAGGGTTCCAGGTATCCTGAAGACTTCACCATCACAGGACAAAAACACTTCTAGGACTGTCTTCCCACCAGACCCAGCATCTGCTGTTCTTTCGCTCTTGCTGCCCTCCTCCGCTACCTTCTTGCTTAGCCAGTGCATGTTGTCTGGCATCCGCCTTCATATGGACATTGTGCTGCAGTTGGTTGCTTCTCCAGCTAAGTATGAACCGTCTGAGGATCCATGTTTATCTTTGCCATCTCCATGGTCTCCAGCACTCCGCAGAGTCCTTAGCAAAATGTATGGTTTTAATGAATTGATGGCAGCTGTCCCTTGTATTTCCAGGAAAGTTTTGGATTCTCAGGAGAAAGTAAGTTTGATATTTCAAAACTAATGTGGTTGGCCAAATATTTTATATTGGGATTAAAAAAATTATTTTAGTGGCACAAACTTCCAGAAAGCTTGTGCGTAAGAGTTTTTCCTTACCCCACACGACTACAAAGGTGACCCAGAAATCCTGAGCCAGTGGAACTCCCGGTGGGGGTGCAGGTATCACAGGGACCTTGCCCTCCCCACTGTCTCCTTTCATCCCTGTCCCAGAGACCTAACATCGCCATGGTCTCCTTTCCCTCAGTCTTTCATATGTATTTGTAAATATTCTTTTACCAGTATCTTTCTTTCTCTGTTCCTTTTCCTCTTTAACCCTTGCCCTTTTGCTTTAGAAAAATTAGTCTTTTTTCTTTTATGCTCCCCTCATTTCCAACTTCCTCTTCCAAATTAAACCTAATTATGGTTGAGTGTTAAGATTAGGGTTTATGATGAACCTAGAAAGATAAAGTAATGTATTTTGATGTGAAACTGTATCTAGTAAAGAACTGGTGCCAGCCACCTCCAAAGCCCTTGAAAATCCCCTTTGTTTTATCTGCCAGAGAATTCATCTCTTTCTCTATTTGGTCCTGCTTTTCTCTCTAGCACAAGCAGCCAATTTTTAAAAAAATCTTGAAAGGTTACATTATAAGCAGTCTAACCTTCTGATCTGTAAGCAGATAAAGAGTCTATTCATAGTGGTAAAAAACTATTATGAAAATTATCTGTTTATAGTTATATTTTGGCCTCTTTTGCTCTCCCCTCAGTCTGAGTACGTTACAGTATGCTGAAGTTACATGGAATTAATATGCTTCTAAACTGGACCAAAAATGTGATATAACAGCCTGTATTTGCAGGTGAACAAAGTATGAGTGAGAGCGGTATGTGGCTCTGTGTGCTTTGTTTGCCCGTGCGTATTTGTGTTTCTGTGTTCCTCCTGCACAACTTCCCTGACAGCCTGTGCTTTGTGCTTTCATAGGGATTTTGAATTATAAGGGAAAGAAGAAAGAATGAAAATCAAGATATAACAGTAATCGGATCAATGATGACATTTTAGTGTGAACTGTACATTACAATGACCTCTTCTGTAAATTTTGGTATCCAGAACCTTATGCTAACCCTTTCAGACAGAAAACAGTGCTCGAAGTGTATCACAAGCATGCCTTTTTCATTTACTGTTTTTTCATTATTTAAGTTATTCCTTTTCTTTTCTTTTGTACGTGTGTGTGTGTGTCAGGGTCTTACTTTGTCACCCAGGCTGGAGAGCAGTGTTGCAATGACGGCTCACTGCAACCTCAACCTCCCAGGCTCAAGTGATCCTTCTGCTTCAGCCTCTCGAGTAGCTGGGACCACAGGCATGTGCCACCTCGCTTGGCTGATTTTTTAAATTTTTGGTAGAGGTGGGGTCTTGCTGTGTTGCTCAGGCTGTGTTGCTCAGAATTAATGTGAATTCTGGTACCAGCTTTGCCTCTGGAGATGCTCTGGGGCTTCTTGATGGCTGTGGTCAGGCCACACCATGGTCATGTGCTTGCCAGCATTCTGGTCATTCCTCGCTTATCTACTGCCTCTAATTGTTCCTGTATGCCTGGAAACTGGTAGCCAAACCTGCCAGAACTGTATACAGACCAGAAGTGCTTCTCCTAGTAGTAAGCAGGCGTGGAGGTTTAGGGGACAGTCATTTTGAGCTTCTCTGGAGCTGTCTTCCTTTTCTCGCTGAAATGACACCATCTCAGGTAGCTGAGTGGCCATAGAGCTGTGTCACTGCACAAGCATGTGGTCAGGTGCTATTCCCCTGCCCTGGCACCTGTGGAAGATGCGTGGGCCTGCTTTCTGTTGCTTTCTTGTACCACACCACACCCATCCTGGCCTCAGGGCTCCTGCATGGGCTTCCCTGTGCCTTGATGCTCCTCTCACAGCATGTTACAGCTGACTCCTCCATGGGTTGACTGCAAGGCCCAATTTGCACAGGATAATTCCAGTTAACACCTAATTGTGGATCAGTTTACTCCTGTTACTTTTACTCTCAAAAAGTGCCCCAATTTGGAAGATAAAATATACTATCTCCTACTTAACCATTTCAGGTCTCAGTCCAGTGTCACCTGCTTCAGGTAGACCTTTCCCTTTCTCTCTCAGGGGGCAAGTTTCCTGCTTTGCTGTGGCTGCAGAATAAACCCCAGGGCTTGGTTGGGCTGAGCCAGGGTTTGCCAGCAGACAGATTCAGGCTTCTTTCTATGTGAAGGCCCGTGGCAGGCCAGCGTGGGAGGATGTGAGATGGGAGGGGCAGCCAGGTGCTGGGAGGGTTGGGAGAG